>NW_027938320.1:0-220 GCF_054177405.1 Leptonychotes weddellii | reverse complement strand
CGTATTTAAAGAATCAGATGTGCGATCTCAAGAAAGAGTTTGTGATGGTTCATATGAAGATATGAAGTACTCTCACGTCCTTTCATTTACAGGCTTCATGATCTCAGGGTCAAATCTGAAGCATCTGTAATTTGTGTAACTGGGGTTTTTATTTTATTTTATTTTTTTTTAAAGATTTTATTTATTTATTTGAGAGGGAGAGAGAATGAGAGGGAGGAGG
>NW_027938319.1:0-220 GCF_054177405.1 Leptonychotes weddellii | reverse complement strand
CCCATCCCTCCCCCCCCCCACTCCAGCAACCCTCAGTTTGTTTCCTGAGATTAAGAATTCCTCATATCAGTGAGGTCATATGATACATGTCTTTCTCTGATTCACTTATTTCGTTCAGCATAACACCCTCCAGTTCCTTTTTCTTTGTGTTGATCTAACTATTCAGAAACATCCTTCTAACCTATAGTATATATTCTTCTTCCTATTTTGCTTTTATTTT
>NW_027938318.1:0-220 GCF_054177405.1 Leptonychotes weddellii | reverse complement strand
TATTTGAGAGAGTGAGAATGAGAGAGAGAGAGAGAGTACATGAGAGGGGGGAGGGTCAGAGGGAGAAGCAGGCTCCCTGCTGAGCAGGGAGCCCGATGCAGGACTCGATCCCAGGACTCCAGGATCATGACCTGAGCCGAAGGTAGTCACCTAACCAACTGAGCCACCCAGGCGCCCCAATTATTAGAAATTATTATCAACAACTATATGCCAATAAATT
>NW_027938317.1:0-220 GCF_054177405.1 Leptonychotes weddellii | reverse complement strand
TCCCCGCCTCTGCAGAGTCTCCTCCATGATCCTACTAGAATGAGTCCCACCCCTACAGGCCCAACCTGGACTGCCCGTCCCCCCCGCATCCAAGTCCATTTCCTCACCCCTTGCATCTACTAGTGACACTGTGCACAGACCCTTACCCATTTGTCTCCCCTCATCCAGAATCTCCATCTCCTTGTTCCATTCATACCTCCTCTCTACTGAACACAGATTT
>NW_027938316.1:0-220 GCF_054177405.1 Leptonychotes weddellii | reverse complement strand
CAGTGGGGAGTCTGCTTCTCTCTCTCCCTTTCCCTCCTTACTCTTTCTCCCTCTCTCGCTCTCTCTCAAGTAACTAAATAAAATCTTTAAAAAAATATTTTGAAAATAGTACATTTAGAATATTTATTTTCACCAAGTAGTGGTTTTCTCATGTGGGACTGAACAATTTTCCCAGTGTTCTTTAACTCAGAAATTTTCAGCAAAAACCATTATTTTCTTG
>NW_027938315.1:0-220 GCF_054177405.1 Leptonychotes weddellii | reverse complement strand
GGATTTGCCTGGTCTAGTGGCAGGTGCTAGAAAGATCACATGGCAGAGCGTGCAGACCCAGAATCCTGTTGGAAGGAGGAAGTAGAGTTTGGACAACCATCTGCCCTAGTGAGCTTTTAATCACTTTTAAAGACGTACCCCTAAGGCTGGAGCCCAGAATGCCACCTGGGAATTTGACTTCTGTGTGTAAGCACCGCTGTGTGGGTGCTTGGAGCAGTGG
>NW_027938314.1:0-220 GCF_054177405.1 Leptonychotes weddellii | reverse complement strand
TCCTTCCTGAAAATGATTACTGACGTAAGGGTCCACATTTGTAAGCCGGTTTAAAGCCTGGGGGCATTTCGTGCACTCACAGTGTTGTCAACCATCACGACTACGTAGCTCCAAAATGTTTGCATCATCCTCGAAGGAGACCCATTACGTGGTCACTCCCCATCCCCATCTTCCAGCCCCCGGCAACCGCTCACCTTGCATTCGCATGAATGCATGAATT
>NW_027938313.1:0-220 GCF_054177405.1 Leptonychotes weddellii | reverse complement strand
ACTAGCTCCTGGAGTTGTTACAAAGGTTATGCTAAACAATTTCATGTCAATAAATTTTAAAATTTTAAATGTACAAATTTCTAGGAAAATGTAACTTGCCAAAAGTGACTCAAAAAAGAATAGGAAATCTGAATATTCTATAAACACCAAAAAATTGAGTCAATAGTGAAAATCTTCCCATGAAGAAAACTCCAGGCCCGAATGGTTTAATCAGCAAGTT
>NW_027938312.1:0-220 GCF_054177405.1 Leptonychotes weddellii | reverse complement strand
CTAAAAAGTGGGAACAACCCAAATGTCCGCCAACTGATAAATGGATTGACGAACTGTGGCATTATGCATACAAGGGAATACTGTTGGGCCACAGAAAGGACTGAAGTACTGATACAGGCTACAGGGTGGCTGAACATGAAACCTGTTACATGAAAGAAGCCAGTCACAAGGGCGCCTGGGTGGCTCAGTCGGTTAAGCGACTGCCTTCGGCTCAGGTCAT
>NW_027938311.1:0-220 GCF_054177405.1 Leptonychotes weddellii | reverse complement strand
TGGTACCTGATTTTAACTGCTCAGATGCAGTCTGGGAAGAACAGAAGACATATGACTAAAATAATAATAAGTTATAGATTTATGTGCTCAAAATGTATAGTCAAGGTTTCTATTTCTTTTTTTTTTTTATTCTTATGTTAATCCCCATACATTACATCATTAGTTCTAGATGAAGTGTTCCATGATTCATTGTTCGTGCCCAACCCCCAGTGCTCCATGC
>NW_027938310.1:0-1284 GCF_054177405.1 Leptonychotes weddellii | reverse complement strand
GAACACAAAAATATGAAAGCCAGGGTCTGTTTGTGAAACTCACCGTTTCTCCTCTTGGCACCTTGTTTCTCTGTGGGCCACTAATACACGACTCACACTACTTCACTGCTGGTCGCCAGAGTTCTGGGGGCTTTCCAGCAAGCAATTCTCAGACAGTCCTACGGTTAACGCGATTCTGACACTGTCTCTCTGGAGTTCGCCTCAGATCCCTCCAGCTGAGGGCTCAGGCCCCCAAGCCTGCCCCCCCTTCAGACACTAATGGCAAGTCCAGGCTGTCAGCTATGCTTCTGACCAACTGGCTCTCAATCAGAAGTCCCCCTACCCCTCCTCAGGGTCAATAATTTGCTAGGGCGGCTCACAGAACACAGGGAAACATTTTATTTACTAGATTAGCTGCTTATCACAAAGGGATATAACTCAAGGACAGCCAGAAGGAAGAGACCCGTGGGACAAAGCGTGTGGGAAGGAGCGCAGAGTTCCTCCGCCCTCTCAGGACACGCCACTCTCCCAGCAGCCCCCATGTGTTCCCCAACCCAGAAGGTCTCAGAACCCGCTTCAGCTAGGGTCTTTATGGAGGCTTCATTTCGAAGGCATCATTGATTGACTCATTGGCCACTGGTGATTAACACAACCTTCAGCCCCTCTGCCCCCTCCCCAGAGGTTTGGGGAGGGGGAACCGGATCTGAAAGTTCCAGCCCTCTAATCACGGGTTGGTTGCCCTGGCAACCAGCGACCCTCTTAAGTGCTTTCCAACAGTCACCTCATTAACATAAACTCAGGTGTAGTTGAAAGGGGCTTGTTATGAATAATGAAAGACGCTGATTTTATATTTATTGCTTCATCACTTAGGAAAGTCCAAGGGTTTTTAGGAGCTCTGTGCCACAACAGGACAAAGCCACATATATTTATCATAAACCACAGTATCACAGTCTGTTCTGTTGCTGTTGTTCTGGAGTTCTAGTTTACCAGCACACCACTGGCAAGGTGACCAGCTTGGTAGTGACCACAGCGTGAGGGTTGTGTTAGCTCCAAGAATCCCATTCCCTGGGAGTAGCATGAGTGGTGGGGAAGCTGTTTGTCAGAACAAGTCAATTCTGTGGTACTTTAAATTTTAGAGGGCCCAATTTCCTTTGCTTAAGACAGGCGTTCTTTTTTTTTTTAATTTTTTATTGTTATGTTAATCACCATACATTACATCATTAGTTTTTGATGTAGTGTTCCATGATTCATTGTTTGTGCATAACACCCATTGCTCCATGCAGAACATGCCCTCCTCAATACCCA
>NW_027938309.1:0-220 GCF_054177405.1 Leptonychotes weddellii | reverse complement strand
TGAGGAGGGCACGTTCTGCAGGGAGCACTGGGTGTTATGCACAAACAATGAATCATGGAACACTACATCTAAAACTAATGATATAATGTATGGGGATTAACATAACAATAAAAAAATTAAAAAAAAAAAGAAAGATACCCTAAGAAGAGAAAAATCCAGGCCCCATTGCTTTGTGGGTGAGGAAGTCATTCTGGTTTGGAAGTCCAGCTTCCTAGAAAGG
>NW_027938308.1:0-220 GCF_054177405.1 Leptonychotes weddellii | reverse complement strand
TTTTTTTTTTTTAACATATAATGTATTATTTGTTTCAGAGGTACAGGTCTGTGATTCAACAGTCTTACACAATTCACAGCGCTCACCATAGCATCTAAGTTCTTAACTGCCATGCCATATTGCATTGCAACTCTTAGATCCTTTTTCTTGCAGACTAATACTCCTCCTTCACTGACCAATCCAATCATTCCAGCTAGAAGTGATGCCTCATACTCAGTTC
>NW_027938307.1:0-220 GCF_054177405.1 Leptonychotes weddellii | reverse complement strand
TAAAGATGTTCTGGAAATTGTCCATTCATCAATTAGATATTTATCGAACACTTCACTTAAATATTGGAATAATATAAAAGTAAATGGTACCCAACTATGCCCATGAGAAGATCGCTGATGGGTTTGGGAAGAAGCACTCGATTTAACGGGTCTTCAAAGGAGAGACGTACTAAGTGCCGTGAGAACCCGCGGGCCGGAATGGTGAAACCCCCTGGCAGAG
>NW_027938306.1:0-220 GCF_054177405.1 Leptonychotes weddellii | reverse complement strand
TGCCAAGGTTCCCAGGCTCCGGCTAGCCCATTTGTAAGCATTGGTGAATAGCCTGGGTGATGAGTGAATGTCATCAAGAGAGGTATGTGTAACCCTTCACGCATACGTGGAACCGTAGTCACCTGAACTCCAAAGCCGTTCAGCTACAGTTTTGACTTTGTAACAAGAAAACATCTTTCTTTCAGTCTTAGTGATGATAACATGCCAAATTTTCTCAAAT
>NW_027938305.1:0-220 GCF_054177405.1 Leptonychotes weddellii | reverse complement strand
TCTTCTTTATCCATTCATCTCTCGATGGACATCTTGGCTCTTTCCACAGTTTGGCTATTGTGGACATTGCTGCTATAAACGTCGGGGTGCACGTACCCTTTCGGATCCCTACTTTTGTATCTTTGGGGTAAATACCCAGTAGTTAAAAGGCTCTTCCTATAATGTACTTTCCTTACGAAGTTTATCCACAAGGAAATTAACATGGATTTTTAAATATTTG
>NW_027938304.1:0-220 GCF_054177405.1 Leptonychotes weddellii | reverse complement strand
GTTTGCCAAGACAGAAAAAGCAGGAGAGAGTATTGCAGTTTGGAATCTATGATTAGGACTAGATAGGCCTGGGAAGACCCTGAGTGCCTTTACTATCCAGCTCGGGATCTGGGTCTTGCCTTCTTTCTGATCCTGCAGTAGACCATCCTCCCCATCACCTTGCCTGAAGCAGAGGCATTTAGGATGGAATCAGCAGAGACTGATTGTAGGTGTTGGGTGG
>NW_027938303.1:0-220 GCF_054177405.1 Leptonychotes weddellii | reverse complement strand
CTTGAGAGGGAAATTGGAATTAAAAAAAAAAACCACTCAATTTTAAAAACAGAAAAAAAATACAGTAAGAAATATATAGAGAAAAATCAGGGTTAATGAATCACAAAACATGGAAATAGTCCTAATGTATTAGTAAGTGATAACTTTAAACAACTCATCTCTCTGGCTAAGAGTGATCATACTGATTGAAAGTATTTCCGGGGCGCCTGGGTGGCTCAGT
>NW_027938302.1:0-220 GCF_054177405.1 Leptonychotes weddellii | reverse complement strand
TCTGACAAAGTATTGAGATAAAGTTTTCTAAAACGGGTAAATCAGGAACTGTGTCACAAAATAATAGTATAGAAATATGGTTTTTTAAAAAAGATTTTATTGGGGCACCTGGGTGGCTCAGTCGTTAAGCGTCTGCCTTTGGCTCAGGTCATGATCCCAGGGTCCTGGGATCGAGCCCCACATCGGGCTCCCTGCTCCGCGGGAAGCTTGCTTCTCCCTC
>NW_027938301.1:0-220 GCF_054177405.1 Leptonychotes weddellii | reverse complement strand
ATGGTATGTGAATTGTGTCTCAAAAAAAAAAAAACCAGATGGAATATGGGTTTTAAAATCTTGATTAAAAATTGCAGGTTACATTATGGTTACTTCTAATCATATTTAATATGTTTAGTCATCTCTTTTAAAATTCTTACTGACCTTGGGCTTTGAGAGGTTTTGTTACTGAAATATCGTGTGGATAGGAAGGTGTTCTATTTTGAAGTCAGCCTGCATT
>NW_027938300.1:0-220 GCF_054177405.1 Leptonychotes weddellii | reverse complement strand
TATATATATATATATATTGTTCTCTCTTTCAAATTTGAGATACAGTTTCTTCTAACAGACCAAAATATACCCTAAATCTCTAGTGTATGGCTTTGTTCTAGTCTCCTGTCTGATCACATTCTCTCACTTTTTTTTTTTTTAAATCCTCTTCTTTCTTTTTTCAACCAACTTCTTGTCTTATCAATTCCTTTTATAAAATCTTTAATAATTTTCATCTTTA
>NW_027938299.1:0-1284 GCF_054177405.1 Leptonychotes weddellii | reverse complement strand
AAAAAAAGAAGGTTGTAGTTAGTAATGTTTAATTCAGTCAAACATGAACACGTGGAGGGAGGTTGGTAGCACATCATCTCTACATTAGCCGTTAGTCCAAATGCCTTCGTGCAATCTAGTAATAATAGTAAGGTGGCTGATACATGCATATAAAAGTTTTCCCATATTATCACAGAAAGAAAGGTTTTCCTTATAATGATAACAAAAAATACAAGTGCAAGAATATATTGAATAAGCTTCTAACAGCAGAGCATCATTAAGAAAGAGAGACATTAAAATGGAAAGAAACAGTATGTTCTCAAACAATCAAATAATCACATATACACTTTAAAGACTTATTTTTCACAAATCAATTTATAAATATAATTCAAACAGAAAGCTTAAATTAAAATTATGAGTCAGTAACAAAATTGTCCTTTCCTTCTTTCGTTATCATCTACTATAATCAATGATGTGGAAAAGTTTTCCTAGGTACTAAAAATATAGAAATGAATGAAATATAAAATTCTGTCTCCTAAGTTGTATTAGAGAGTTATTATGAACAAACACTTACAGAATTTTGCAAATGAGAAGAGATTTCTGAGTTTTATCTGAAGCTCACATTGTCAAATCACTCCCTATCTAAATTCTCCTTAAACACACAAATAGTACTTCCCATCTGTGTGCTTGAAGGAAAATCTGGGGCACAATTTCTGAACAAGAAAGTATTCAAGGCACATAAAAATGGCGGTCAAGGGGTGTCTGGGTGGCTCAGTAAACTAGGCAGCTGACTTTAGGTCATGTTATGATCTCAGGTTCCTGGGATCCTGCTCTCCAAGCTCAGAGGGGAATCTTCTTCTCCCTTTCCTTGTGCCCCTCCTCCCACTCATGCTTGCACTCTATTTTTCTCTCTCTCTCTCAAATAAAATCTTTTAAAAAAAGAAGTGTCTGTCAAATTTTGCCCCAAATACAGAGGAACAAAATTAATTTGAAAGTGTAATTAATTAAAATATACCACAGGTCTATATTAAAGCACATACTAAATGGAAACTTAAAAAAATAAATTTTTTAAAAAGCAGATGTTTGAGGGAGAGACTTGATAAAGTGGGGAATGATCAAATCAAAATACATAAAGTGAAAAAATCATGATCCAAATTATAATAAGAATTTTTAGCATAACAGGAATATTAGCAATATTATCTGATTACAGAACTATCACTTTCATATTTGCATTTTCTGTCTTTCTATATTAGGTATGTAATGTTTTAGAATCGAAAAATCATAAATGTTACTTTGAAACACAAT
>NW_027938298.1:0-220 GCF_054177405.1 Leptonychotes weddellii | reverse complement strand
TCCCCGCCTCTGCAGAGTCTCCTCCATGATCCTACTAGAATGAGTCCCACCCCTACAGGCCCAACCTGGACTGCCCGTCCCCCCCGCATCCAAGTCCATTTCCTCACCCCTTGCATCTACTAGTGACACTGTGCACAGACCCTTACCCATTTGTCTCCCCTCATCCAGAATCTCCATCTCCTTGTTCCATTCATACCTCTCTACTGAACACAGATTTTTT
>NW_027938297.1:0-220 GCF_054177405.1 Leptonychotes weddellii | reverse complement strand
CCCCTGAAACAAATAATACATTATGTTAATTAAAAAAAATAAAAGACTCTCTCTCCCTCTCCCTCTGTCCCTCCCCCTGCTCTCTCTCTCTCTCTAAAATAAATAAATAAATCTTAAAATTATCCAAGAATACACTAATACACTGAGGCTTCTAATAATCTGTGTTTATACATATCATTAAAAAATATTGAACTGGGGCACCTGGGTGGCTCAGTTGGTT
>NW_027938296.1:0-220 GCF_054177405.1 Leptonychotes weddellii | reverse complement strand
TATGATGTCCTCCTCTAATTAAAAAAAAAAATGGTGGAAGGAAGGAAGGAAGGAAGGAAGGGCGGGCCTGGATGGTTCTGCTGGTAGAGCATGTGACTCTTGATCTTGCGGTTGTGAGTTCAAGCCCCATGTCGGGTGTAGAGATTACTTAAAAATAAAATCTTAAAAAAAAGAGGAAAAAAAAAGAAAAAGAATTTACATATCCTTGGGCCAATTTAAG
>NW_027938295.1:0-220 GCF_054177405.1 Leptonychotes weddellii | reverse complement strand
TCAAAGTTCTTCAGTATGAAAATGTGGGACTAGCATGGACATCACTTAAAATGAAATTAAATTAAAGTGACCATTATAATCTTTTTTTTAATTCTTATGTTAATCCCCATACATTACATCATTAGTTCTAGATGAAGTGTTCCATGATTCATTGTTTGTGCATAACACCCAGTGCTCCATGCAGAACGTGCCCTCCTCAATACCCACCACCAGGCCACCC
>NW_027938294.1:0-220 GCF_054177405.1 Leptonychotes weddellii | reverse complement strand
TACACGAATACCGAACAACACGTAGCCTGTGAGTTTCTGTACCTGAGATGACTGGCCAACTTAAAATGTCACACACTGTCTGTGAAAGGTTTTCCTCTTTTTGGAACCAACCTCGGAGAGGGGCTCTGTGTGCTCTGTGGGACTTAGTATTGAGAAGCAATGACCAGCGGTGAGAAGGGTGAGAATGAGGTCTGCAGGGCAGAGTAGGGGCCGGGCAGAG
>NW_027938293.1:0-220 GCF_054177405.1 Leptonychotes weddellii | reverse complement strand
GTGGTGGGGGGTGGGAGGGATGGGGTGGCTGGGTGATAGACACTGGGGAGGGTATGTGCTATGGTGAGCGCTGTGAATTGTGCAAGACTGTTGAATCACAGATCCGTACCTCTGAAACAAATAATGCAATATATGTTAAGAAAAAAAAAAAGAAGATAGCAGGCGGGGAAGAATGAAGGGGGGGAAATCAGAGGGGGAGACGAACCATGAGAGACGATGG
>NW_027938292.1:0-220 GCF_054177405.1 Leptonychotes weddellii | reverse complement strand
TCCCGCGGAGCAGGGAGCCCTATGCGGGGCTCGATCCCAGGACCCTGGGATCATGACCTGAGCCGAAGGCAGACGCTTAATGACAGAGCCACCCAGGCGCCCCAAGCATTTGTAATCTTGATGGATATTGTCACATTGCCTTCCAAGGAGGTTCTACCCTTTTATGCCTGATTGTACCAGTTCTCTAGCAACGTGTACAGTGGCCTGACTCCCCAGTCAT
>NW_027938291.1:0-220 GCF_054177405.1 Leptonychotes weddellii | reverse complement strand
TTTCCCTTTTTTTTTTTTTTAAAGATTTTATTTATTTGACAGAGAGAGAGACGCAAGAGAGGGAACATGAGCAGGGGGAGTGGGAGAGGGAGAAGCAAGCCTCCCACTGAACATGGAGCCCGATGCGGGGCTCGATCCCAGGACACTGGGATCATGACCCAAGCGGAAGGCAGACGTTTAACCACTGAGCCACCCAGGCGCCCCATATGGTTTCCCTTTT
>NW_027938290.1:0-220 GCF_054177405.1 Leptonychotes weddellii | reverse complement strand
ATATGCATATATCATAATTGCATGAAGCTTTGGCTCCATATAGGATCCTATGTGCTTTCTCATTCATATGAAGAGGCTGTCTGGAAATGATAAATGGTGCTTGAAGTCAGAAGGGCAGGATTAGTAGCTATGTGCTGTTGGGTAAAGCGCGTCACCTCCGTTTCTTCAGGATAAAGAGCAGAGCTTGGACAAAATGACCTTCAAAAAGCCAACAAGTACT
>NW_027938289.1:0-220 GCF_054177405.1 Leptonychotes weddellii | reverse complement strand
GAGATGGCGTGAGCTATGAAATACCGACGACGATCAGGGCACCTGCCGGCTTAGTGCTGATTTCAGCGGCATCGCACCCCCGTCCTGGGGAGGGTGTCTGTGCACCTCTCCTGTCCTGCCCCACCTGCTGTCATGGCTGTTTGGATGTTTGTGTTTATCATCATCTTGCTTTTTAGATGTGTATAGTTTTACCGTCTACGCCGCTGCTTTTCAACGAGAT
>NW_027938288.1:0-1284 GCF_054177405.1 Leptonychotes weddellii | reverse complement strand
TCTTCTTTAATTTCCTGGTTGACCCATTCATTCTTTAGTAGGATGCTCTTTAGCCTCCATATATTTGAGTTCTTTCTGACTTTCCTCTTGTGATTGAGTTCTAGTTTCAAAGCATTGTGGTCCGAAAATATGCAGAGAATGATCCCAATCTTTTGGTACCAGTTGAGACCTGATTTATGAGCCAGGATGTGATCTATTCTGGAGAATGTTCCATGGGCACTAGAGAAGAATGTGTATTCCGTTGCTGTGGGATGGAATGTTCTGAATATGTTTGTGAAGTCCATCTGGTCCAGTGTGTCATTTAAAGTCTTTATTTCCTTGTTGATCTTTTGCTTAGAGGATCTGTCCATTTCAGTGAGGGGGGAGTTAAGTCCCCCACTATTATTGTATTGTTGTTGATGTGTTTCTTTGCTTTTGTTCTTAATTGGCTTATATAATTGGCTGCTCCCATGTTAGGGGCATAGATATTTACAATTGTTAGATCTTCTTGTTGGATAGAACCTTTAAGTAGGATATAGTGTCCTTCCTTATCTCTTATTACAGTCTTTGGTTTAAATCTAACTTGTCTGATACAAGGATTGCCACCCCAGCTTTTTTTGGTGTCCATTAGCATGGTAAATGCTTTTCCACCCCTTCACTTTCAATCTGGGGGTGTCTTTGGGTCTAAAAGGAGTCTCTTGCAGACAGCATACTGATGGGTCTTGTTTTTTTATCCAATCTGATAGGCTGTGTCTTTTGATGGGGGCATTTAGCCCATTTACATTCAAGGTAACTATTGAAAGATATGAATTTAGTGCCATTATATTGCCTGTATGGTGACTGTTACTGTATCTTGTCTGTGCTCCTTTCTGGTCTATGTTGCTTTTAGGGTCTCTCTTTGCTTAGAGGACCCTTTCAAGATTTCTTGTAGGGCTGGTTTTGTGTTTGCAAATTCCTTTAATTTTTGTTTGTCCTGGAAGCTTTTTATCTGTCCTTCAATTTTCAATGACAGCCTAGCTGGATATAGTATTCTTGGCTGCATATTTTTCTCATTTAGTGCTCTGAATATATCCTGCCAGTCCTTTCTGGCCTGCCAGGTCTCTGTGGATAGGTCTGTTGCCAATCTAATGTTTCTACCACTGTAGGTTACAGATCTCTTCTCCTGAGCTGCTTTCAGGATTTTCTCTTCGTCTCTGAGATTCGTAAGTTTTACTCTTAGATGTTGGGATTTTGACCTATTTTTATTGATTTTGACAGGGGTTCTCTGTGCCTCCTGGATTTTGATGCCTGTTTCCTTCCCCAAAT
>NW_027938287.1:0-220 GCF_054177405.1 Leptonychotes weddellii | reverse complement strand
TTGGAATTGTAGTCATAGTGAAAATAGTCACATTAAAGTATTATCAGATTTCAGACTTGTTTATGTTTAACAACTACTCATTTTTTTTTTATTCTTATGTTAATCCCATACATTACATCATTAGTTCTAGATGAAGTGTTCCATGATTCATTGTTTGTGCATAACACCCAGTGCTCCATGCAGAATGTGCCCTCCTCAATACCCACCACCCGGCGCCCCC
>NW_027938286.1:0-220 GCF_054177405.1 Leptonychotes weddellii | reverse complement strand
GGTGCAGAGAAGGGCAGGCAGCATATGACAAGGAGTAAGGTGGTGCGTCAGGAAGGGCAAGGGGTTTCCGGTCACACCACCTCTTCTCAAGCCCAGGTACAGCCACTCCCTGGCTGTGTGGCCCTGGGCCTCACTTTCCCCATCTACACAACATGGGATAATGATGCCCACATCCTAGAGGATTGCTGAGGAGAGTAAACGGGAATAGTGCAAGCAGGAG
>NW_027938285.1:0-220 GCF_054177405.1 Leptonychotes weddellii | reverse complement strand
TCTGCGACGGACGTTCCAGATGGCGGGAAGTGGGGCCTGGGCGCCGACCACAGAGCCCTGTGTCCCCCCTGGCGGTGGATTAGATGCAGCCTGTCTCAGGCCGGGCCTGGGGGCCTTCCTGGGCTCGGACCCAGCAGTGAACCAGGGACACATGGCCGCGAAGACCAGCCAAGCCCTGTAGCACCTGCTCTCCATTCCCCAACATCGTCCTCTGGATGCC
>NW_027938284.1:0-220 GCF_054177405.1 Leptonychotes weddellii | reverse complement strand
GAGCCAGTGACTCATTTCTCACTCAATCATTCATGCATTTGACAAGCCCTGTGGTGAAGGGATAGTGATGAGCCTCCGCAGGACGCACGGTGGCAACCAAGATAGGCCAGACCGGTGTGCGGAGCCTCCCCGACACGCACTTGCGTCTGCCTGCTGGCGTTCACCTGTGGCCCCTGCTCTGCAGTTCCCGCCCCGGCCCGCCCATCCATCTTCTGCTATG
>NW_027938283.1:0-220 GCF_054177405.1 Leptonychotes weddellii | reverse complement strand
GGGAACGTTATTAGCTCTTTCTGACAGTTCAGGAAGAGTGAATAAACTTGAAAAAGGAATAATAATAAAGATGGTAACAACTAGGTACTGAAAATCAGCTATGTGAACTGACAGGTCTCATAGCACATATGATTATTAAAATACATTGTGACTTTGACTTTTTCTTGTGAACTAATTTTTCTGAGAGCTGAGTCTTGTTCACAGTCGAATCCCAAAAATT
>NW_027938282.1:0-220 GCF_054177405.1 Leptonychotes weddellii | reverse complement strand
CATCTGGCCCTGGGCTCTTGTTTGTTGGGAGATTTTTGATTACTGCTTCAATTTCCGTACTGGTTATGGGTCTGTTCAGGTTTTCCATTTCTTCCTGGTTCCATTTTGGTAGTTTAAGCATGTCTAGGAATGCATCCATTTCTTCCATATTGTCTAATTTGCTGGCATATACTTGCTCATAATATGTTCTTATAATTGTTTGTATTTCTTTGGTGTTGGT
>NW_027938281.1:0-220 GCF_054177405.1 Leptonychotes weddellii | reverse complement strand
TTTAGTTCAATGTAATATTCTTTTTTTTTTTTTCATGCTCATTGCCAGTTCTTTTTTTTTCTTTTTTTACTTTTTTTTTAATTTATTTTATTTTTTTATTTTTTTTTTATTCTTTTGTTAATCCCAATACATTACATCATTAGTTTTAGATGAAGTGTTCCATGATTCATTGTTCGTGCACAACACCCAGTGCTCCAGGCAGAATGTGCCCTCCTCAATA
>NW_027938280.1:0-220 GCF_054177405.1 Leptonychotes weddellii | reverse complement strand
GTCATATCCAAACTCAACAGTGTGCAAGTGATCAAGCAAAATCTTAGGAAGAAGATGACCTCATTACTGTTTATAGCTATATCTCTGATTCTGTTCAGTGCATGACCCTAGCATATCTTCTGCTCCCCTACCCAGTCCTATCCTCAACCGCTGTGATAAAATTATGTTTCATATCACCGTGGTGTATTTTATTTTATTTATTTTTTTTTTTTTAAGATTT
>NW_027938279.1:0-220 GCF_054177405.1 Leptonychotes weddellii | reverse complement strand
ACTGTGGGATAACTTCTTCTCTGATAAAGTCTAACTGATTATTGATTTTATATGATAATCTCATAAGCAACCATCTTGGATAAGTCTGAGGAAAACATTTAAAATAGAGAATGTTCTTTTTCCTGCTTTTGTTCCTCTGACAGGAGTGTTTGAAGTGTCTGTTTCTGCATTCTGATATTTTATTTTTTTATTTTTTTTTAAAGATTTTATTTATTTATTT
>NW_027938278.1:0-220 GCF_054177405.1 Leptonychotes weddellii | reverse complement strand
CAGTGGGGAGTCTGCTTCTCTCTCTCCCTTTCCCTCCTTACTCTTTCTCCCTCTCTCGCTCTCTCTCAAGTAACTAAATAAAATCTTTAAAAAAATATTTTGAAAATAGCACATTTAGAATATTTATTTTCACCAAGTAGTGGTTTTCTCATGTGGGACTGAACAATTTTCCCAGTGTTCTTTAACTCAGAAATTTTCAACAAAAACCATTATTTTCTTG
>NW_027938277.1:0-1284 GCF_054177405.1 Leptonychotes weddellii | reverse complement strand
GTTGGTAGGATTTCTTTTTTTTTTTTTTGTTAAGATTTTATTTATTTATTTGACAGAGAGAGAGACAGCGAGAGAGGGAACACAAGCAGGGGGAGTGGGAGAGGGAGAAGCAGGCTTCCCGCCCAGCAAGGAGCCCGATGTGGGGCTCCATCCCAGGACCCCGGGATCATGACCTGAGCCAAAGGCAGATGCTTAATGACTGAGCCACCCAGGCGCCCCTAAGATTTCTTTTTAAGGGAACATTTTTTTTTTTAAAGATTTTATTTATTTATATGACAGAGAGAGACAGCGAGAACAGGAACTCAAGCAGGGGGAGTGGGAGAGGGAGAAGCAGGCTTCCCACTGAGCAGGAAGCCCGATATGGGACTCGATCCCAGGACCCTGGGATCATGACCTGAGCCGAAGGCAGACGCTTAATGACCGAGCCACCCAGGCGCCCTTAAGGGAACATTTTTACTTTCCTTTTGTAAAGCAATTTTGAAAACTAACCATAACTGTTTTGACCTCCGTAGAGGCAAATATTCTGCTGTCGTCCAAGGGTAATGGCGTGTCTGGGCAACCCTTCCCAGGTGCAGCGCCCCTGGCGTTGGCTGGATTTCTGGCTGTCAGAACCTAGAGTCCAGAAGCCCAGCCCCAGCCTCAGCATTCCTTGGAAGAGAAGCACAGAGCTATCTTGGGTAGGCCCAGGGCAGGGGCATTGCTGTTTTCTCTAATTCTTGGCTTTGCAGTGTTAAGTGGTGAGTTCAGCATAACAATGACTCCTGAGAAAGCAGGCCTGTTTCAGACCCAGGGTGTGATTGACCTAGTTCAAGCCCAGGAGGCTGACAGCCCTGAGGGCTCTGTCCTACCTCCCCAGAAAGGCCCCAGCCGGGACCCCTTCACTTCAGACCAGCTCCAAGGGGCTTAAAAACCCCATCTAGGAAACAGTGCATGTGAGGGATTGTTCTGAACCAACTCATGACTTTGAAGGTGAAATTCCCAACAGGCTTAAACTTCCACTTCAGACAGAAGCATTTTCGATAATTTAAAGTAAGGTTGCTGGAGTGGTGGGGCGTGGGAGGGATGGGGTGGCTGGGTGATAGACATTGGGGAGGGTATGTGCTATGGGGAGCACTGTGTATTGTGTAAGACTGATGAATCACAGACCTGTACCTCTGAAACAAATAACACATTATATGTTTAAAAAAAAAAGGTAGTAGGAAGGGAAAAATGAAGGAGGGGAAATCAGAGGGGGAGAGGAACCATGAGAGACTATGGACTCTGAGAAACAAACTGAGGGTTCTA
>NW_027938276.1:0-220 GCF_054177405.1 Leptonychotes weddellii | reverse complement strand
GGCTCCATAATTCAGTCCCTAAATTCATAACCCCCGGTAGCTCAGAATGTGACCTTGTTTGGAGATAGGGCCTTTAGAAAGGTAATCTGAGTTAAGATGAGGTCCTTAAGGTGGATCCTAAGCCAATGTGGCTGGTGTCCTTATAAAGGGGGCAGTTTGGACCAGGAGCTTGGCACAGAGGAGAGACAATGTGAAGGCATGGGAAGAAGACGTCATCTAT
>NW_027938275.1:0-220 GCF_054177405.1 Leptonychotes weddellii | reverse complement strand
TGCTTCTCCCTCTGACCCTAACCCCTCTCATGTGCTCTCTCTCATCCTCTCTCTCTCAAATAAATAAATAAAATCTTTAAAAAAAAAAAATCCCTAGATTTCTTAAGTAGCTTCCATAATCCTCATATTAAGCTTTGTTGTGTTACAAATCCTTTGAGAAAGGGTGCCTGGGTGGCTCAGTCGGTTAAGCGACTGCCTTCGGCTCAGGTCATGATCCTGG
>NW_027938274.1:0-220 GCF_054177405.1 Leptonychotes weddellii | reverse complement strand
TGGGACCAACGCAGAGACTTCAGGCAGCTGGGCCTCCCGTGGGGCAACAGTGGTGGCGAGGGTGACCAACCAAATCAGGCAAAGTGTTTTCTTCACCTCTTGGAAGGGATTCAGAGATCAGTTCCTTCACAGACGCAGCAGCCTGACGTTAGGACGCCGTGACTGACACCTACAGGACGAATGATGTAGCTGTGCGTGAGCTGGCGTCCAGTGTGGGAAT
>NW_027938273.1:0-220 GCF_054177405.1 Leptonychotes weddellii | reverse complement strand
CCCAGCTTGGCGGGGAGTCTTCTTCTCCCTCTGCCTCTCTCCCTTGCTCATGCTCTCTCTCTCTGTCTGTCTCTCTCTCTCAAATGAATAAATAAAATCTTTAAAAAAAAAAGGTATGGTTTTAGCTCTTCATTTCCAGGTTAAGTATGATGATAGACAATGTCTATTCTATATGTTACTTTTAATTTACCTTTTTTTTTCCCCAAGAATTTATCAGTGG
>NW_027938272.1:0-220 GCF_054177405.1 Leptonychotes weddellii | reverse complement strand
TTATGTTACCAAGTTTTTGCTTTATATTTTTGCTATAGTATCTGTTGGGCAAATGAATAGTCAAGATTATTATATCTTCCTACAGCCCAACTTTTATCCCTAAAAAATGTCTTTATCTTAGTGATATTGCACTAAAGTTTAGGCCACATCCTTTTTTTTTTTTTTACTATCATTTTATCAATATCTTTTTTTTTTTTTTTAAAGATTTTATTTATGTGAC
>NW_027938271.1:0-220 GCF_054177405.1 Leptonychotes weddellii | reverse complement strand
TTCTGCTTTGAGGCTCAGCTATAAATAAGGGCTCCTATCTTTTAAAGGCGGGGTCATTCATTCATTTAACAAATAGTAGAGAAGATATCAAAGGTCTTTATAAGGAGGAATCATTGGGGCGCCTGGGTGGCTCAGTCAGTTGAGCGACTGCCTTTGGCTCAGGTCACCACCTCAGGGTCCTGGGATCGAGCCCTGCATCGGGCTCCCTGCTCAGTGGGGA
>NW_027938270.1:0-220 GCF_054177405.1 Leptonychotes weddellii | reverse complement strand
CCCACCTCACAGATGGGACACAGGACCCCTCACTTCAAAGACAGGAGACTGAGGACCCCCCACCTCCAGACGGGAAACTGAGGACCCCACCCCACAGACAGGAGACTGAGGACCCCTCCCCACAGACAGGAGACTGAGGACCCCACCTCACAGAGAGGAGACTGAGGACCCCTCCCCACAGACAGGAGACTGAGGACCCCACCTCACAGAGAGGAGACTG
>NW_027938269.1:0-220 GCF_054177405.1 Leptonychotes weddellii | reverse complement strand
GCCTCTTCCCAGCTTCGCCCTGTCGGGGACGCCGAGTAGATACAGGTCCAGGGAGGAAAGACTCTCGCTAGACGGAGGAAGGACGTCTGTCAGTGAAGTCGTTCAGCATTAAGTGCCTTGAAGTGGCCTGAGCTGTGACACGGTGTCCTTGTGTGACTCTCCTCCTGCTCATTCCCAGGACAGGCCGCCCCCCCACCCCGTGTGCCCCGGGGTCCTCGGC
>NW_027938268.1:0-220 GCF_054177405.1 Leptonychotes weddellii | reverse complement strand
ACCTGATTTCAAGTCATAAGCGAGATACAGTAGTATTGACGAAAAGATAGACATATAAACCACTGAAATAAAGCAGAAAGTCAAGACACTCACCCACACATATGTGGTTAATAAAATTTCAAACATTATGGCAAGTTAATTCAATTAGAAAAGAATAGAATTTTCATCAAATAGTGCTGGAAGAACTGGATCTATGTGTTAAAAGAAAAAAATGAACCTT
>NW_027938267.1:0-220 GCF_054177405.1 Leptonychotes weddellii | reverse complement strand
TCCCGCCGAGCAGGGAGCCCTATGTGGGGCTCGATCCCAGGACCCTGGGATCATGACCCGAGCCGAAGGCAGACGCTTAACCGACTGAGCCACCCAGGCGCCCCTAAGGGAACTTTTAAATAAAGTATAAAATACATATGTAAAAGTCACCAAATCATGAGTACTTAGCTCAGTGAAGTTTTGCAAACTAAAACCATTTAACCAGTACTCAGAACAGAAG
>NW_027938266.1:0-1284 GCF_054177405.1 Leptonychotes weddellii | reverse complement strand
GGGTGGAGAGAAACCACGGGCATGTTTTAGTTTATTTCTTGAGTGTTTTCTACATTTAAATAAAAATGAATTGGGCTCGAGGGCAGAGGATGGGTGCATGGTGGAGGCGAGGAAGCAAATTCTCAGCTGTTCAGAAAAGTCCATGTCCAAAAAGAAAGTGGGGAGCAGGGGGCTCTGCCACCGGCCAGCCGCAAGCTTGCCCAGGGCTGCACGTTGCCCTGGACACCAGGCTGGGCTGCAGGCACCGACACGGACCTAATTAGGGTGGTTGCAGAGCCGGGTGGGGTGTGTGAAGTGGAGTCCAGGGCTTCAGCACTTTGCCAGGGGCAAAGGCAGAACTTCTGGGAGACCCCAGGAGCCTTGGGCTACTGAGTAGGGGGAGCAGTGAGCTGGGGGACACAGGGCTGCACACACAGTGAGCTGTTGATGTGCCTCACAGGAACAAGGGAGCAACGTACTCTGCTAAAGCACTTCCCCAAGTGCACCCTGACTGCTTCACCCAGCTCATGCCCCACTCTTCTTCCCTGACTCTAGCCCCACCTCCAACCTCAGAGTGTTCCTGTGACCCAGGAAGGGTGCAGGGAACTGTGACCCCCTTTCCAACCCACCTTCCCTTGGATAAGAAGGAGGTGGGAATCTCATACAAATTGTCCAGCACCCACAGTTGCAGAGGAATGGTGTATTTTTGTGGTTTTTATTTTTGCTCTGTTTTGTTTTAATCTAGACCGTTTAACCAGCATCATCAGTCAGAGAGACTTCAAAAGAGGGTGGGTGGGGGGCCCTGGGGGACTCAGTCCCTTGGCCATCAGACTCTTGGTTGTCGCTCAGGTCCTGATCTCAGGGTCAATAGATCGAGCCCCACGAGGGCTCAGAGCTCAGCACGCAGTCTGCTTGTCTCTCTCCCTCTTCCTCCCCTCTTTCTCTCTCTCTCTCTAATTAATTAATTAATTAAAGCTTAAAACAAAAAGAGGTTGGCAAATTTAGGACTCCCCTATCTCTCACTCCAGAGAGGAACCCTTGGAATTCTGGCACCACCTGGTCCTGAAGCATGAGCTTCCGCCTTAGTTCTGCGGTCCTCCCGGCCCCTGCGGACAGGTCCCTGGTGCGAAGCGAGGAGACCCCCCCCCGCCCCCTCCGGGCGCCGCGGCACGTTCGCAGACAAAGAGAACGGAGGCGTACAGAGGCTGCAGCCCACTCAGACTTTATTCAAAGATCGGGAAGTTGAGATGCGCCGAGCGCGAGAGAGCCTCGGGACGGGGGCAGGGGGACCGCCGCGGCTTCAGC
>NW_027938265.1:0-220 GCF_054177405.1 Leptonychotes weddellii | reverse complement strand
TCATTGGTTCAGGATGTGTTATTTAGGAGACATTATCCTGTGTGCTCTTGGCTTGTGAAATATTATTATCAGAAATTACAATTTCCACAGTGAACCTGTGTTAAATAAATTATTGGTGAGGACAGTCTCAGTCTCTGAGTATAATTTGCCTCCAGTGAAACACCTGGTCTCTGACCCCAGCCCTGGACCTAAAAGGTCCGGGGAAGACCTTGCTGCTTTG
>NW_027938264.1:0-220 GCF_054177405.1 Leptonychotes weddellii | reverse complement strand
TCAGTTGATTGAGCATCTGCCTTTGGCTTGAGTTGTGATCTTGGGGTCCTGGGATCAAGCCCTGCATTGGGCTCCCTGCTTAGCGGGGAGTCTACTTCTCTCTCCCCCTCTCCCTCTGTCGCTCCCCACTGCTTGTGCTCTCTCTCTCTCAAATAAATAAATAAAATCTTTAAAAAATCTGAAGATACAGATTATTTTTGTTGTTGTTGTTGTTGTTTAT
>NW_027938263.1:0-220 GCF_054177405.1 Leptonychotes weddellii | reverse complement strand
TCTGTCCCTCCCCCTGCTTGTGCTCTCTTGCCCTCAAATAAAATATTTAAAGAAGAAAATGAAGAAGAATGGAACTTCGTTCTGGTTAAGTATTAAATGCAATCTCCTTATTCCTCGAAATCTCGCAAAGCTGCCAGAGGTCACCCCCCCAGGACCCCCACCCCCCTCGCTGAACTGCCAAGACTTCTACTTCCTGTTCTTGTGCTGTCCTTCCCTGCCT
>NW_027938262.1:0-220 GCF_054177405.1 Leptonychotes weddellii | reverse complement strand
TTTTTATTCATTTATTTGAGAGAGAATGAGATAGAGAGAGCATGAGAGGGGGGAGGGTCAGCAGGAGAAGCAGACTCCCCGCTGAGCGGGGAGCCCGATGCGGAACTCGATCCCGGGACTCCAGGATCATGACCTGAGCCGAAGGCAGTCGCTTAACCAACCGAGCCACCCAGGCGCCCCAATCCCATTTTTTTTAAAAGATTGTATTTATCTATTTATT
>NW_027938261.1:0-220 GCF_054177405.1 Leptonychotes weddellii | reverse complement strand
CCCCGAGTTCTCGGCTCCGCCAGGGCAGAGATTGGGAGGCCACTATTTTCACTCTCATCTTACAAAGCTGTATGGAAGGCTTGCAGGGAACAAAAGCTCCCGAGAGCAAACCCCAGCAGATTACTTAGCCGAGACCAGGCAAGGGCGGGGCAATTCCGCCTCCAGCAAAGACATTTGGGAACCACAGCCATAGGCCCCTGCCCCAGAAAATCAGCGAGAT
>NW_027938260.1:0-220 GCF_054177405.1 Leptonychotes weddellii | reverse complement strand
GCCTCCTAGATGCTTCTGAGTTCAGTCCTGGACACATGGGTCCCATGGACACTTCTGAGTTCGGTCCTGGATAACTGGGTCTCCTAGATGCTTCTAAGTTCAGTCCCAGACCACTGGGTCCCACGGACACTTCTGAGTTCAGTCCCAGATAACTGGGTCTCCTAGATGCTTCTGAGTTCAGTCCTGGACAACTGGGCCTCCTAGATGCTTCTGAGTTCAG
>NW_027938259.1:0-220 GCF_054177405.1 Leptonychotes weddellii | reverse complement strand
CCTACCTCCACAACATATTTTGAATCCACACCCTGGTTTCCTTTCTTACTTCTTCATTGCCTGAGACCTGAATCATTCTGGAAGGTCACCAACTCATGTTCAGCTTCCAGCTTTTCTTAATCTGGATTTCTATAAACTCTTAATAAAAAGACTTTCTTTTAGGGGCCCCTGAGTGGCTCAGTTGGTTAAGCATCCAACCCGTGATTTCGGCTCAGGTCAT
>NW_027938258.1:0-220 GCF_054177405.1 Leptonychotes weddellii | reverse complement strand
TGCCTGCTCTCCGGCCAGAAGGAGGGACTCAAGAGGGCAGACGTGAGTCCATGTTTATCTGTCCCCTCTGCACCTCTCTGCCTTCACCTGTGTCCCGAGTTCTGACACCCCAGAACCAGGGCCCTGAGGGGCAGGATGGAAGGCAGCCTCTGTTCTCTGCCAAGGCCCCAGAGGCCACACCTTCTCCCAGCCCAGAGCTGGTGAAGCTCAAACAGACTCG
>NW_027938257.1:0-220 GCF_054177405.1 Leptonychotes weddellii | reverse complement strand
TCCACTAACAGTATAAGGGGCTTCCCTTTCTCCACATCCTCACCGACATCTGTTGTTTCCTGAATTTTTAATTTTAGCCATTCTGACTGGTGTGAGGTGGTATCTCATGGTGGTTTTCATTTGTATTAGCCTGATGATGAGTGATGTTGAGCATTTTTTCATATGTTTGCTAGCCATTGGTATGTCTTCTTGGAGAAATGTCTTCAGCCTATTTCTTAAC
>NW_027938256.1:0-1285 GCF_054177405.1 Leptonychotes weddellii | reverse complement strand
TTGAACAGTTGTGTTTTCATTTTCATTGGTTTCCATGAATTTTTTAAATTCTTCTTTAATTTGCTGGTTGACCCATTCAGTCTTTAGTAGGATGCTCTTTAGCCTCCATGTATTTGAGTTCTTTCCCACTTTCCTCTTGTGATTGAGTTCTAGTTTCAAAGCATTGTGTCTGAAAATATGCAGGGAATGATCCCAATCTCTGGTACCAGTTGAGATCTGATTTGTGACCTAGGATATGATCTATTCTGGAGAATGTTCCATGGGCACTAGAGAAGAATGTGTATTCTGTTGCTTTGGGATGGAATATTCTGAATAGATCTGTGAAGTCCATTTGGTCCAGTGTGTCATTTAAAGTCTTTATTTCCTGGGTCTGGTCATAAGCACGAACCGAGACTGAGCTCGTGTTTCTTCCTGCGGGTGTTGTGGGCTTGTAGTTGATATTTTATTTAGAGGAAGGGAAAAGACGGCGGAGGAGTAGGGGACCCTATTTCAACTGGTCCCCAGAATTGAGCTGGATATCTACCAGACCACTCTGAGCTCCCACGAAACCAGCCTGAGATGTAAGAAGACCTGGATCTCTACAAACAGAATAGTCACAGGTGGTTGGTTTTGAGGTACGAAGCAGGGAGCCATGATTCCGCAGGCAGATATCAGAGGATAAACGGCAGCAGGAGGGTGCCTGGCTGTGGGGATCCTAAACCGCCGGTGAGTGACAGCCTCACGCACTGAGGACTGGGCACAGACTCGCAGACCGGTATTGGCGGGGGTAGGAGTTTAGGGCAGCCCCTGGGGCAGAAACCCAGAGCGACGGGGTCATGCCAGCGAACTGGGAGCGGCTGGTGGTTTTATTTATTTATTTATTTTAAGATTTTATTTATTTATTTGAGAGAGAGAGAATGAGAGAGAGAGAACACATGAGAGTGGATAGGGTCAGAGGGCGAAGCAGACTCCCTGCTGAGCAGGGAGCCTAATGCGGGACTCCATCCAGGGACTCCAGGATCATGACGTAAGCCGAAGGCAGTCGCTTAACCAACTGAGCCACCCAGGTGCCCTGTGGCTGGTGGTTTTAGAAACACAAAGGACAGAGACGTGCCGCAACCTGGAGGCAGGACTGGGAGCTCTGCAGAGGGGCGCACAACCCAGGCCACTGCAGTTTATAGCAGCATGGACAGAAATGGAAATGGTGTGGCCTGGAGAGCTCACTGAAGAACAGTCTGTGATCTCTCTGCTCTGAGGCAGAGGGTTGGAAACGGTCTCTTCTGCTCTGACTCACAGAAGAGTTGCA
>NW_027938255.1:0-220 GCF_054177405.1 Leptonychotes weddellii | reverse complement strand
CTAAAAAGTGGGAACAACCCCAATGTCCGCCAACTGATAAATGGATTGACGAACTGTGGCATTATGCATACAAGGGAATACTGTTGGGCCACAGAAAGGACTGAAGTACTGATACAGGCTACAGGGTGGCTGAACATGAAACCTGTTACATGAAAGAAGCCAGTCACAAGGGCGCCTGGGTGGCTCAGTCGGTTAAGCGACTGCCTTCGGCTCAGGTCAT
>NW_027938254.1:0-220 GCF_054177405.1 Leptonychotes weddellii | reverse complement strand
TTAGCAGGAGTTTGGAAGAAATTGGGTGACTTTGAGGGGCTCAAGACTTCAGGGGAGGAAGTCACTGCAGATGGGGAGGAAAGAGCAGGAGAACTAGAATCAGGAGTGGAGCCTGAAGACGGGACTGACGGGCTGCAATCTCATGACGAAACCTGAACAGATGCGCAAAGAAAGTGGTTCCTGAGATGGAATGTACTCCGGGTGAAGATGCCGTGAAGAT
>NW_027938253.1:0-220 GCF_054177405.1 Leptonychotes weddellii | reverse complement strand
CTCAACATAATACCCTCCAGTTCCATCCACGTCATTGCAAATGGCAAGATCTCATTCCTTTTGATGGCTGCATAATATTCCATTGTATATATATACCACTAGTTCTTTATCCAGTCATCTGTCGATGGACATCTTGGCTCTTTCCACAGTTTCGCTATAGTCCACAGTATATCCTTATTCTATACTTTACTTTTTATGTGCATCTGTCGTTCTTTCTTCT
>NW_027938252.1:0-220 GCF_054177405.1 Leptonychotes weddellii | reverse complement strand
GTGGGGGGGTCCGTGAACCCGGGTGAGGGCGGGTTGTGAGGGGTTCGAGGGCCTGGGGCGTGACGGCGGGGTGGGGGGGGTCCGTGAACCCCGGTGAGGGCGCCGCTGACCTCCGCGGCTCGCTGCAGGGCGGCCCCGGCTCCCTGCGCTCGGCCATGGCCCCCCCGCTTCCGTGCAGGCTCCCGAGGTCGCTGCCGCCGTGGCTGCTGCTGCTGAGCGT
>NW_027938251.1:0-220 GCF_054177405.1 Leptonychotes weddellii | reverse complement strand
CAGCATTATTCATAATAGTCAAAAAAATGGCAACCACATAAATAACCATCAACTGATGAACAGATAAATAAAATGTGGTCTATCTACACAATGGAATACAACTGGCAATAAAAAGACATTTTTTTTTAAAGATTTTATTTATTTATTTGACAGAGAGAGGCACAGCGAGAGAGGGAACACAAGCAGGGGGAGTGGGAGAGGGAGAAGCAGGCTTCCCACT
>NW_027938250.1:0-220 GCF_054177405.1 Leptonychotes weddellii | reverse complement strand
GACCGTTTTCAGAAAAATCTAAAGTGTACAATAGTTGTCTAAAACTGGAGTAGCTTAAATACTAGGTCTCAGAAGTCTGAAAAATAGCAAAGAAGACTGGGTTTGGAAAGCAAGGTCTGAAGTTGCTTGTCATATTCTGAAGCTATGAAGAATAAAATGTTTCCACTTTGGATTACAAAACCCCATTTATGATTTTAAAAATTACACTTGAAATAAAATG
>NW_027938249.1:0-220 GCF_054177405.1 Leptonychotes weddellii | reverse complement strand
TGTATAAGTCAGATAATTTTGTTACCATTTACAACTGTTGAAGTTCAGTAAAAATCTTCATTTTAAATGATTTGCCAGATTTTAAAAACAAAGTTAATTTTTATTCTAGGTTTTTATCGTGAGAAATGGATCTATGTCCATAAAGAAAGCACGAGAGAAGTAAGTATTCTGTTACAAATAAGAGTATTCGGTGGTGTTTTTGTCGAATACGTAATGTCAT
>NW_027938248.1:0-220 GCF_054177405.1 Leptonychotes weddellii | reverse complement strand
CCCCCAAACCAGGTGAGCCCGGCAAAGATCAGCTAATACTACAGATTTCTAGGCTAAACAAATTCTATAGCCATATATCCCTGCTGCGTTATGGCTGTTTGTTACTTGGCATTATTGTGGAAAGAGATAAATCATACAGCCTCCCCCACATGAATCCACAAGGATTATATCTGGAAGATTTGAGGATGAGAGAACTAAGAGAGCCTTTCTCCATTCCTAT
>NW_027938247.1:0-220 GCF_054177405.1 Leptonychotes weddellii | reverse complement strand
GTTCTGCATCGGGCTCCCTGTTCCGCGGGAAGCCTGCTTCTCCCTCTCCCACTCTCCCCGCTTGGGTTCTCTCTCTCACTGTGTTTCTCTCTGTCAAATAAATAAATAAAATCTTAAAAAAAATTATATTGGCTTTATCATCCTGAGTTATTATTACCCATGCCATATAAACTCATAAAAAATACTGATTATTTTCCTCTCAAATATCAGTGATTCTTTT
>NW_027938246.1:0-220 GCF_054177405.1 Leptonychotes weddellii | reverse complement strand
GTTTGGCATCTAGAATATGCTGCTCAACCCATACCCCTTATTCTGATGATATATTAAATTTATCTCTCTTTCCTATTGTTCATATTGGCACTTTTTCTAGAAGTCTGAAATGAAGTTCACAAATGGAAACACAATGATGCCTCAGAACTAGCCTAAAATTCACCTTTCCTCTCTTTTACCCAATAATGGTGTTTTTTTTAAATTTTTTTATTGTTATGTT
>NW_027938245.1:0-1285 GCF_054177405.1 Leptonychotes weddellii | reverse complement strand
GTCATGAGGAAAGGCAAGGCAGGAAGAACCCTGTAGGGATGGACTGAAATTGGAGTTACCAAGATAAACTCATGATCTCCAACTTATGTATGTGTGTACACGTAAAATATGGGGTGTGTTATCTGAGTACATTTCCTAGCTTTGCCCACAGGGCCTAGAAGCAAAGACACCACAGCAGTGAAGAGCACTCCTAGCACCCACATCTTAGCCTGTACTACTAAAAAGGAACTATGGCTCCTTGAAGACATGGCTGATTCCAGGGCTGGCATATGGAAGGTACAAAGTGAGTCCATGATATCTTGTTATGACAGAAAATAAGGAAATACTCCAAACAATGATAAGTGCATGTCACACAGGAGTCCCTGAAGGACAATTTGAATACCAAACTAACTAAAAACAGTAATGAATTATAAACCAAAGGAAAAAAAACAGAAACCCATGAGATCATATTAAATAACAGATAATAAATAAATAGGAGAAGGGAGAGGTCTTAACTAGAGTAGAATGCCAAGAGCCAACTGACAAATGTGGAGCAAGTGCTAGGGTTAAAATACATCATCCTTTTGCAACCATCACAGTAAATATTGATACAGCAGGAATCATGAATAGATGCTAAACCTAGGAGGGAAATTATGATGAGGATCAGGATATTTGTTGGTCTTAAAATGTCTCCCCATAGAAAGTTTCTTAGTAACACAGGGAAAAAATCATAACCATACAGTGAGAAATCAGGCAACACATCACAATAACGGGAAGATGGACATCGTGTGCCTTAGATATGATAGCCTGGGAAGGATACAACCTTACTGATGAAGTGTCTTACCTGGGGAGGCATAACCTTACTTTAGTCATGAGAAAACACCAGACAAACCCCAAATGAGGAATACTCTATTTTTATACAGGGGGAAAGGAGTTTGTATATCTCATCATAAAAGACAAGGAAAGTGAGGAACTACTCTAAATTAAAAGAGACAGAAATACATGACAACTAAACACAATTCATGATTATGTACTGGCTCCAATGTTAGAGGAAAAAATTTGATACAAAGGACATTGTTGGGCCAGCTGCCAAAACCAGAATGTGGACAAGTGGAGAACAGATTAAATAAAAATATGCTTATCAGGGGCACCTGGGTGGGGGCTCAGTCAGTTAAGCATCTGCTTTCAGCTCAGATCATGATCCCAGGATCCTGGGATCGAGCGCAGGTCGGGCTCCCTGCTCAGCAGAGAATCTGCTTCTCCCTCTCCCTCTGCCCCTCCCCCTGCTCATGCTCTCTCTCTCTCT
>NW_027938244.1:0-220 GCF_054177405.1 Leptonychotes weddellii | reverse complement strand
ATGAGCAAGATAAGGCAAAGGAACCACGCAGCCAGTGGACTCGGTCTTTCGCACCTGTCTGGAGAGTTTAAATCCATCACTAGTAATGGGCAGATCTTAGGAAAACGTTAGTGGTGTCCTCTATCTGGGAGGGCAGTCTGTAGCATGGCGCGGAGTCTTTCCCCACACACTCTCCACTGATCTTTCCCTTCATATGCATGAATTTCCATACTTATTTATT
>NW_027938243.1:0-220 GCF_054177405.1 Leptonychotes weddellii | reverse complement strand
CTTGGGTGTACACCCCCCCCAAAAAAAATCAAGCTGGGTCGAGTAAAATGGGAAATTTAGAGTTCATATAATCCAACACAGGAAGGACAGTGGTAGAGTGGCCCCTCATCTCTGCTTCTTTGCCTTGGTGCCACTTCTTGGCAACAGTGGTTGACTCCACACGGTACCCCTTGTTGAATCCAGCACATCCTTCAGAGCCACCAGATCCAAGGTAAGAAGT
>NW_027938242.1:0-220 GCF_054177405.1 Leptonychotes weddellii | reverse complement strand
GATCCTCTAGGCTATGGCTGGTTCCGAGGGGAAACTGTAGAGCCCAGCCGTCAAATTGTATCATATGTAGTAGACACACAAGTAACTACCCCAGGGCCTGCACACAGCGGCAGAGAGACAATATACCCCAACGGATCCCTGCTGTTCCAGAACATCACCCTCAACGACACAGGATACTACACCATACAAATCATAAAGAGAAATGCTCAAGTTGATCAAG
>NW_027938241.1:0-220 GCF_054177405.1 Leptonychotes weddellii | reverse complement strand
GCCGTTAGATGTGAGCACACGTGATGGGTCCGTGTTCGGGCGGAGGCTTCGAGCTCCTCTCTCTGCCGCTCTGACCGGCGGTGTGCCGTCCGTCTGGCCCCGGGGCAGATGATGGGGACGGGGCGTGGAGCCTCTGTCTCTCCAGAGTGAGCTGGAAACGTGCCTCCAATCTCATCCGCTGACATTTGGGGGCTCTGTCCGTGCCACATACTAATGTGCT
>NW_027938240.1:0-220 GCF_054177405.1 Leptonychotes weddellii | reverse complement strand
CAGATGAGAAAAATCACTATCAATAGTTTGTTGTATTTTCTGCCAGACTTTTCCCCATACACACATCTAATTCAAGGGGCTCCTGGGCAGCTCAGTCGGTTAAGCGTCTGACTCTTGATTTTGGCTCAAGTCATGATCTCAGGGTTGTGAGATCGAGCCCCTCAGTGCAGAGTCTGCTTGAGATTCTCTCTCTCTCTCTCTCTCTGCCCCTCCCCCCACT
>NW_027938239.1:0-220 GCF_054177405.1 Leptonychotes weddellii | reverse complement strand
TGTCACTCATGAGGTGTGGGAGAGAAGACGTGGGGAGGCCCTTCCATTCTTTCTATCATGTGTCTGTCAGGAGGGGAACAGGATTACTAATTATGTCTTGGCCTCTTTTATTTTTAATCTTCTCTCCCATTTTTCAGGTGAAGAGGCTGAAGTCCAAAGTAAGTGACTTACGTCAAGCCACACAGTGACTTAAAAGAGGACAGAGCATCCAGGGCCCTTG
>NW_027938238.1:0-220 GCF_054177405.1 Leptonychotes weddellii | reverse complement strand
TTAATACCAGAGTCTACCCAATGCAGGGCAGGGATGATCTAAACAAAGCCAGGAGTGAGGGACTATAGCAAACAAAGCAGATGTCCATCTGCATCTCCTTCACTCCTCTCCTCTCTGATTTAGCCTTACACAGTTACCTTACACACTGACAGCTTCCCACCCACCCCAGCGTCCGTCTTTCTGTCTGTTGGCCCGAGCACTTTACCTGGCACCTTGAGAG
>NW_027938237.1:0-220 GCF_054177405.1 Leptonychotes weddellii | reverse complement strand
GAGCAAATATACATATAATTCTTTCTGGAAATAGTATTGTGTCTTCTTACTTTATTTTATTTAATTGTTTTGTTATGATTATTTTTCCCATATATACGCACATTTGAATAATTCTTTTTTTTTCTTTTCTTTTTTTTTTAATTTTTTTTTTATTCTTATGTTAATCCCCATACATTACATCATTAGTTCTAGATGAAGTGTTCCATGATTCATTGTTCGT
>NW_027938236.1:0-220 GCF_054177405.1 Leptonychotes weddellii | reverse complement strand
GAACATTGGGGTGCATGTGGTCCTTCTTTTCACTACATCTGTGTCTTTGGGGTAAATACTCAGTAGTGCAATTGCTGGGTCATAGGGTAGCTCTATTTTTAACTTTTTGAGGAGCCTCCACACTGTTTTCCAAAGTGGCTGTACCAACTCGCATTCCCAACAGTGTAAGAGGGCTCCACTTTCTCCACAACCTCTCCAACATTCGTTGTTTCTTGCCTTG
>NW_027938235.1:0-220 GCF_054177405.1 Leptonychotes weddellii | reverse complement strand
CCAAATACATAAATAAAATCCTTTTTTTTTTTTTTTTTCAAATACATGATTCTTCCCTTAAAAAAAAAAGAAATTTCAGGTTTGGTTGTGTGGGTGTGATGGTACTACTTAAGTATGTACAGACTGAAAGTTTGTGTGGCTTTATCTTTTTATAATGAAATGGAATTTTTTCTGTGATTTTCTCTTGATGCATATTGTTAAAGATCAAGAAGAATGTAAT
>NW_027938234.1:0-1285 GCF_054177405.1 Leptonychotes weddellii | reverse complement strand
CTGCCAATTATTATAGTATCCTTTTAAATAGTTATCCATCAACTGATTTTTTCTATCCACAATAAGAACTTGAACATAGGGCACCTGGATGGCTCAGTCAGTAAAGCGTCTGCCTTTGGCTTAGGTCATGATCCCGGGGTCCTGGGATTGCATCCGATGTCAGGCTCCCTGTGCAGCCGGGAGGCTGCCTCTCCCCCTGATTGCACTCACATGCGCTGTTAAATAAATAAATAAAATCTTAAAGAAAAAGAACTTGAACATAAATATGTATATATTATGATATCCCACATGCAACAAAAAGGCACAGTTAGGATTGTTTTTTAATCTAATCAAAAAAGATTGTGACAAATACATGGGTAGATAGATCTACATATCATTGAATTTTGAACATGATATACAGAGATATTTATATGTATCTATATTATATTAGCTCTATATCAATCTACCTGACTATCCAGCTAGTAATCTAATTTCTTAGTAATTCTGCCTTTTTTTTTTTTTTGGAACACTGATACATTGTTCAATTGGAAAGTTATGAACACTTATTTCTTCATAAGAATTTTTTACAATGATTTTATAAAAGATCTCTTAAATAGAGCAGAAGCAAATACATACAAACAATTATATGCAAATGTAAATATAACTGGATATACTCTTGCTTAATTTATTGAAGATGTGTTTAGGAACATAAAGACCAAGTTGTATAAAAACATGGACTGACAAGTGCTTGCCTTTAACAGCTATAAACAATCCAGATTCAAAGAACAGAGTTAACAAGCTAGGCTTTGTGACAATGATTAATTTTTGTGTGTGTGTACTGCAGCACATCTTATTTTTGTGTTATGACACATCTTGAAATTTTCACATAATCTGTTTAAAATTATAAGTCTGATCATGGATGTGGTTCTTGCATTATTTATCTTGTTACTTAAATCTAAGGTGGTGACATTTTGCAAAGGCATTTTACTTGAGGTATTAATTGCATCATTCAATAGGAACTGCTTTACATTAAAATTATTACATCTTGGGTACACCTGGGTGGCACAGTCAGTTGAGTGTCCAACTCTTGGTTTTGGTTCAGGTCATGATCTCAGGTTCATGAGAAGGAGCCACATGGGCTCTGTCTTGAAATTCTCTCTCTCCTGCTCCTCCTCCTCCCACACACACTCTCTCTCTCTCTCTCTGTCAAATAAATAAATCTTGGAAAACAGTGTGGAGGTTCCTCAAAAATTTAAAAATAGAGCTACCCTATGACCCAGCAATTGCACTACTGGGTATTTACCCC
>NW_027938233.1:0-220 GCF_054177405.1 Leptonychotes weddellii | reverse complement strand
CGATGGCAGGGCTTGGCAGTAGCTGCCATCTCTGCCAGGAATGTTCTTCCCTCTCTCCATCGTGTGTCGGCTTTCTTCTTGTCATCTGCATCTGAAATACCACCTCCTGGAAAAGGCTATCATCAGGCCACCTAATTTAAATAGCTGGCCAGTAATTCTCTGTCATATTACCTCATTTTAAGACTGATTTTTTTCTTGCCTATTTGTTGTTGTTGTTGTT
>NW_027938232.1:0-220 GCF_054177405.1 Leptonychotes weddellii | reverse complement strand
GGATCATGACCTGAGCCGAAAGCAGTCGCTTAACCAACTGAGCCACCCAGGCGCCCCGATTTTGTTTTATATATGTCTCAGATTTTTTGTTTTGTTCCTCCTTTACTGCCGCCCTTTGTGTTACACAAATATTCTGTAGTGTAAAATCTTAATTCCTCTGGATATTAAACTTTTTAAGCATACTTGTAATAGCAGTTTTACACTCTTTATCTGCTACAGG
>NW_027938231.1:0-220 GCF_054177405.1 Leptonychotes weddellii | reverse complement strand
GCTTCGGGAAACCCAAACCCCACCACTGCAGTTTCAAAGTGAGGGCAGTCCCATTGGCAGCTGACCCCACTGCTGCTACCCGGCCCCCCGCCCCGCCCCCCCCGGGTGCCAGCACCAGGTGGGGCCCAACTGATCACTGATGTCTATTCAGAGCCTGGGCAGGGGGCCCTTCTGGCTGTCCTAAGCCCTGCAGCTGTCCATCCCTGACTCAGTTACATCG
>NW_027938230.1:0-220 GCF_054177405.1 Leptonychotes weddellii | reverse complement strand
TTGTTGCTCTTCTTTTCTTCCATCTCCTGTTGAGTTTGTAGGTGTTCAGAATGGTTTGATCCCTATCCAGCTGAATTCCTGAGAGGAGACGAAATCCAGGTCTCCTACTCCTCCGCCATCTTGCTCTGCCCCCTGCATTTTCTTTTCTTATTGTTTGGGTAGGAGTGATGGTCTTTTTGCATTTTCTACATCCCACCTTGAGGCAGACAGCCCACCCATC
>NW_027938229.1:0-220 GCF_054177405.1 Leptonychotes weddellii | reverse complement strand
GTGCTGCTGCCCAAGAAGACTGAGAGCCACCACCACAAAGTCCAGAGCAAGTAATTTCCAAGCCCTGAATCCCAGTGAGTGACCTGAACGTTTGGAGAAGAAAAACCAAAGGCTCTTTTCAGAGCCACTCAAATGATCAGTGAAGGCTGTGCATAAGCTACCATATATGTGAGGTGTTTACCTATATGTACATGTACCATGAATCTCGGTAAAAATCCAG
>NW_027938228.1:0-220 GCF_054177405.1 Leptonychotes weddellii | reverse complement strand
ATACTACTGAGAAGAAAGTTGCACAAACCTGCGGCCTGAATCTCAGCGCAGTGAGTAGAATTCTCCTTGGTGCCCTCGGGAGGGAGACCTACATCCATCAGCTTCTCGCACCTGCGCCTTGGCTGGAGTTGCACTTCTGCAGGTGAAACCGTGAAAGCCAATTTCTGTTTACACTGAGGCCAGGGAGTCTCGTTGTTAAATCGGGAGCAAAAGACAGCCT
>NW_027938227.1:0-220 GCF_054177405.1 Leptonychotes weddellii | reverse complement strand
TTTTCTGTCTTTTTTTCAGACTCATGACAAAACAGGAAATGTAGTATGGATCAGGCTTGAGTACCTCCTTCTATGTTTTAAAAGCATGTGAGTTTATGTCTATTTGTCCTTTTTTTCTTTAAGGGAAACATTGTTTAAAGGCACTAAAATAATAACAAATCCCCAAGTAAGTGCTCTATTTTATTCTATCAAAATTGGCGGGGCAATTTTGCCCATAAAT
>NW_027938226.1:0-220 GCF_054177405.1 Leptonychotes weddellii | reverse complement strand
TGGGTTAGCCTGGTGATGGGTATTGAGGAAGGCACGTTCTGCATGGAGCACTGGGTGTTATGCACAAACAATGAATCATGGAACACTACATCTAAAACTAATGATGTAATGTATGGGGATGAACATAACAATAAAAAATAATAATAATAAAAAAAGATGATGACACTTTATTTTTACTAAAAGAAAACCAATTTTAAAAACAATTTTCGGCAATGTGTTA
>NW_027938225.1:0-220 GCF_054177405.1 Leptonychotes weddellii | reverse complement strand
TGGGATGTAAATGAGATAAAGCACAAAGAGCTCATAGGATGCTTAGCATAGGGGCGCCTGCGTGGCTCAGTCAGCTGGGCATCCGACTCTTGGTTTCTGCTCATGTCATGATCTCATGGGTCATGAGATTGAGCCCTGCATCTGGCTCTGCGCTCAGCAGGGAGTCTGGTCAGGGTTCTCTCCCTCTGCCCCGACCCCCACGTGCGCTCTCTCTCTCTCA
>NW_027938224.1:0-220 GCF_054177405.1 Leptonychotes weddellii | reverse complement strand
TGACTGAGATCCTGAAACAACGACAAGATCATCAATGGCGAGCCCAGTTGGGTTCACAGTTGCACACGCCTCTTGGAGGCATTGCCGCTTCACTGAAGCTTCCCGGGATGTCAGGGCACCTCCTCAAGTTCCACAAGCAAGTTGCTGCATCTTGCTTTCACCTTAGGCCTTATTGGGGCTTTTCCTGTTACCCAGGTCATGGTGCCGGGGAAGACAAAAT
>NW_027938223.1:0-1285 GCF_054177405.1 Leptonychotes weddellii | reverse complement strand
CTTTTTGCTGTTTCCTGACACTGGGACTCCATTTCGGATTTGGGCTCAAAATCTCCTGATGACCCCATGCCGATCTTCCCCACAGCTTTCTAGCTCTGACCATCCCTGCACCCAGTTATCTTAGCCGAGTCCCATGGCAGATTCTTCATGATCCGGCCCCAACAACCTGTGAAGCCTTATTTCTCACCGTTCCTGAACATTGAGGTCTACATTCCAGCCCTACTGAACAACTACCACTTCCAAATGCACCACCATCCCCAACACTCCCGTGCTCTCGCTCATCCTTCCGTGCTGAGCTCGGAACCACCTCCTCCTGGGAATCTCCCTGGATCAGGTGCCCCTGCAGAGTGCTCCCTTAGCACCCTGTGCATACCGCTACCACACACTTGTCTGCTTCCCCCAATCACCTGTATACTGTCTGAGGGCAAGCGATGTGTTATTTGTCATCGGCATTTATCTTCACTGTTTAGCACATTATACGTGCTCCATACACACAGGACGAATGAGCAAAACTAACTTCTTGTGAATGACTTCTCAGGAATCATTGCTAATCAACTGGATTAAGGAACTGTCATTAAGGGCACCAGTCAATGCATCATTTGTAAAGATTCTAAAAATGAAGATCATCAAGTAAAAAAAAAGTGTGTAAAACTGACTCACATCCACCCTATTCCTTACACTCTTTTATATTAGTCCAGGAAAAGGACCAGATGCCAGCCTCCTTGAAAATATCACACACCTTAAATGTGCAGCTCTTCAATTAATAGGACACCGTATGCTCCCGTGGAGAAGGCTCGCTCTGCCGCGGTTTCCACTGCCACCTATGGGCGGGCGACCTGCGAATCTTTCACTCGGCAGAGGAGACCAGGGGGAGCCCTCCGTATCAGTGGGAGTCCCGCCTCCTGACTCCCCGGCGGCTGACAGGGTCTCTCACCAGAGGGCGCTGTCAGAGCGGAAGGTAGGGGCCGACGGTAGGAGTGGCACCTGGCTCGGGACCCCCAGGTCCTCAGCCAAGAGGGGCGCCTGCCCACTGTCCGCAGAGGAGGGTGGGCGCGCTCAACTTTGCTGCCTGTTTCTCTTTCCTCTTTTCACGGACTGTGTGAGGACCGGCCCTCACACATCCTCATCCATCATGTCAGTCTAGTAAATCCTGGCCTTCTTCTCCCTGATTTCATCTCTTGTGTTTTCAGTATGCACACTGACTCCAGTCTCGCTCTGGTTCTTTCCCTGTTGTTTTGATGTTTTTAAAGTCAAATCAAAAACTAAGTGAGAAAGAAAGGCAAAT
>NW_027938222.1:0-220 GCF_054177405.1 Leptonychotes weddellii | reverse complement strand
TATGTAATATTTCATTTTGGATTGTGAGAAACTAGCAACTTCTTATTTATATGGATAATTTAAAAAATTAACGACTGCATAATATTGGGAATGAAGCAGTTGCAAAGTTATATAGTATATTTGGTGTAATTTTGACAGCTCTAAATATATAGATAACTCAAAACTTAGGTATAGGACATGATTTTTTTTTTTTTTTTTTTTTAATTTTTTTTTTTTTTAT
>NW_027938221.1:0-220 GCF_054177405.1 Leptonychotes weddellii | reverse complement strand
CAATTTCTGGAAAGAAGTCAGCTGCGATTTTGATAGGGAATGTGCTGAAACCATAGTTCAGTTTGGGGCATAGTGCCATTTTAACAATATTTTCTTCTAATCCATGAACGTGGCATATCTTTCCATTTTGATGTCCTTTAATTTCTTTCAACAATGTTTTATAGTTTTCAGTGTAGTCTTGTACTTCTTTTTTTTTTTTTCTTTTTTTTTTTATTCTTAT
>NW_027938220.1:0-220 GCF_054177405.1 Leptonychotes weddellii | reverse complement strand
GTTCTTAAATTTATGCCTTCGTTGTGGGCAGTCTGCAGGAGTCCATGTGCTTAATGTAAACACCTGGGAGAGTCTATTTCTGGACAAAGATTTCCATTATAATCCTTTGAATTATGGTAAATCAAAGCCAACCAAAAGGCTTTAAACCATTACTTTGCAGGACACCTGAGTGGCTCAGTTAAGCATCTACCTTCAGCTCAGGTCATGATCCCAGGGTCCT
>NW_027938219.1:0-220 GCF_054177405.1 Leptonychotes weddellii | reverse complement strand
AGAACTCACATTTTCTAATTTGGGTTCCATACTTCTATAGTTATTAGTACTGTTATTAACTGCACAGAATGGCTTCTGGAACAAGACTTTTGTTTTCTTGTAAATGTTTGTAACGGCAGAACTATGGTGCCTTTTTATTTGAGCCATTTGTCTCATCTCATTGGAGCGGGAAAACCTTTTGTCAAAATGGCTTTCTGAATCACTAGACTGAGGTATACGT
>NW_027938218.1:0-220 GCF_054177405.1 Leptonychotes weddellii | reverse complement strand
ATGGAAAGTTACAAAACCTTTCTTTATTGGCTCTCAAACTGAGGGAAGCTCTAATCTGTTGAGACGATCTGACGTTTACAGTGGACACCTGTATGTTCTTGCTATGTAAATAAAATTGCTGGTATGTATGACATTAAAGTTTTGTCAATAAATGAATTCTTCCTAACTTTGCTCCCAGAGAAAGGTTTAGATAATAGTGCATAAAAGTTTTACAAAATTT
>NW_027938217.1:0-220 GCF_054177405.1 Leptonychotes weddellii | reverse complement strand
ATTGTTGTTGTTGGATTCTTTTTCTTTCTTTCCTTTTTTTTTTTGCATGTGTATCGTTCCTTAGGGTTTCCTACATACAAAATCATGTCATCTGCAAATCGTGGCAGTTTTATTTCTTCCTTTCCAGTTTGGATATCTTCTATTTCTTTTTCTTGCCTAAATGCTCTGACTAGGACTTCCAATATTATGCTGAATAAAAGTGGTGAGATTAGGCCTCCTT
>NW_027938216.1:0-220 GCF_054177405.1 Leptonychotes weddellii | reverse complement strand
TTTTTTTTTAAAGATTTTATTTATTTATTTGACACATCGAGAGAGATAGCAAGAGAGAGAGAAAGAGAGAAAGAGCACAAGCAGGGGGAGCGGCAGGCAGAGGGAGAAGCAGGCTTCCTGCATGAGCAGGGAGCCCGATGCGGGGCTCGATCCCAGGACTCTGGAATCATGACCTGAGCCGAAGGCAGTGGTTTAACCAACTGAGCCACCCAGGCGCCCC
>NW_027938215.1:0-220 GCF_054177405.1 Leptonychotes weddellii | reverse complement strand
TGGGGCGCGGGGCAGGGGATGAGTGCGGCACAGGGCAGACACCCAGACTGTCAGGCTTGGGACAGCGAACATTAGTACCGGCCCGGGCAGACCCCTGAATCCAGGGCAGCTCTCCTCCCGGGGCCCATTCAGCACACCCATGTAGGTGACCCACTTATTCTCCCCAGGGTCTGGGGACCAGGCAGTGCCATCATAGGGGGTCAGGACTCCAGCTCCATCA
>NW_027938214.1:0-220 GCF_054177405.1 Leptonychotes weddellii | reverse complement strand
GCACTCCATGTGAACTAGGAGTCTAAAATTCCTGTGACTGGTCCTCCCTCGCATATACAGTGATAAGCACTGGTACAATGGCCACACCGTTGCATGTGGACCATTTTCCTGCAGTGATTAGGGCTGGCATTACTTCTGGAGTTTGACTGAAGGTTTTTAAGAATCAACTTTAGCCAGTAAAAGAGCAAGTAGACCGACATATGACTGGATAAAGAAGAGG
>NW_027938213.1:0-220 GCF_054177405.1 Leptonychotes weddellii | reverse complement strand
CCAGTGAGACTCCATCCTATCGCTAAGACTAAGGAGGAAAAAAGAAGCCCTCTGTGTTGCCTGTGCTGGCCGAGGATATGCTCTGAGGAGCTGCGCGGAGGCCATCTTGCCGTCTGCCCACATGAAGCCAGCACAGAAGAAAGAATGGACAAGATGGGTGACAGGTCTAAGACGAAGCAGTGTGAGCGCCACCCAGCCACGTGGGAAAATTTGTCCCATT
>NW_027938212.1:0-1285 GCF_054177405.1 Leptonychotes weddellii | reverse complement strand
AGAGAGAGAGAGAGCATGAGCAGGGGGAGGGGCAGAGGGAGAGGGAGAAGCAGATTCTCTGCTGAGCAGGGAGCCCGACCTGCGCTCGATCCCAGGATCCTGGGATCATGATCTGAGCTGAAAGCAGATGCTTAACTGACTGAGCCCCCACCCAGGTGCCCCTGATAAGCATATTTTTATTTAATCTGTTGTCCACTTGTCCACATTCTGGTTTTGGCAGCTGGCCCAACAATGTCCTTTGTATCAAATTTTTTCCTCTAACATTGGAGCCAGTACATAATCATGAATTGTGTTTAGTTGTCATGTATTTCTGTCTCTTTTAATTTAGAGTAGTTCCTCACTTTCCTTGTCTTTTATGATGAGATATACAAACTCCTTTCCCCCTGTATAAAAATAGAGTATTCCTCATTTGGGGTTTGTCTGGTGTTTTCTCATGACTAAAGTAAGGTTATGCCTCCCCAGGTAAGACACTTCATCAGTGAGGTTGTATCCTTCCCAGGCTATCATATCTAAGGCACACGATGTCCATCTTCCCCTTATTGTGATGTGTTGCCTGATTTCTCACTGTATGGTTATGATTTTTTCCCTGTGTTACTAAGAAACTTTCTATGGGGAGACATTTTAAGACCAACAAATATCCTGATCCTCATCATAATTTCCCTCCTAGGTTTAGCATCTATTCATGATTCCTGCTGTATCAATATTTACTGTGATGGTTGCAAAAGGATGATGTATTTTAACCCTAGCACTTGCTCCACATTTATCAGTTGGCTCTTGGCATTCTACTCTAGTTAAGACCTCTCCCTTCTCCTATTTATTTATTATCTGTTATTTAATATGATCTCATGGGTTTCTGTTTTTTTTCCTTTGGTTTATAATTCATTACTGTTTTTAGTTAGTTTGGTATTCAAATTGTCCTTCAGGGACTCCTGTGTGACATGCACTTATCATTGTTTGGAGTATTTCCTTATTTTCTGTCGTAACAAGATATCATGGACTCACTTTGTACCTTCCATATGCCAGCCCTGGAATCAGCCATGTCTTCAAGGAGCCATAGTTCCTTTTTAGTAGTACAGGCTAAGATGTGGGTGCTAGGAGTGCTCTTCACTGCTGTGGTGTCTTTGCTTCTAGGCCCTGTGGGCAAAGCTAGGAAATGTACTCAGATAACACACCCCATATTTTACGTGTACACACATACGTAAGTTGGAGATCATGAGTTTATCTTGGTAACTCCAATTTCAGTCCATCCCTACAGGGTTCTTCCTGCCTTGCCTTTCCTCATGAC
>NW_027938211.1:0-12611 GCF_054177405.1 Leptonychotes weddellii | reverse complement strand
TATGATTCTTGTTCTTTCTTTTATTAATGTATTGTACCATATTGATTGATTTGTGGATGTTGAATGAACCTTGCAGCCCAGGAATAAATCCCACTTGGTCGTGGTGAATAATCCTTTTAATGTACTGTTGGATCCTATTGGCTAGTATTTTGTTGAGAATTTTTGCATCCACGTTCATCAGGGGTATTGGTCTGTAATTCTCCTTTTTGAGGGGGTCTTTGTCTGGTTTTGAGATCAAGGTAATGCTGGCCTCATAAAATGAGTTTGGAAGTTTTCCTTCCATTTCTATTTTTTGGAACAGTTTCAGAAGAATAGGTATTGATTCTTCTTTAAATGTTTGGTAGAACTCCTCTGGGAAGTCATCTGGCCCTGGGCTCTAGTTTGTTGGGAGATTTTTTATTACTGCTTTAGTTTCCTTAGTGGTGTTAGGTCTGTTGAGGTTTTCTATTTCTTCCTGGTTCAGTTTTGGTAGATTATACATCTCCAGGAATGCATCCATTTCTTCCAGATTATCTAATTTGCTAGCATATAGTTGATCATAATATGTTCTTATGATTGTTTGTATTTCTTTGGTGTTGGTTGTGATCTCTCCTCTTTCATTCGTGATTTTATTTATTTGGGTCATTCTCTTTTCTTTTTGTTAAGTCTGGCCAGGGGTTTATCAATCTTATTAATTCTTTCAAAGAACCATCTCCTAGTTTTGTTGATCAATTCTGAAGAATTCTTTACCCCGGTTCTGGTTCAGCACATTTTAAAAATGTTTGATCAAACAAGTTTTGCATATCCAACTTGGTGGCAAGATTTCACTTCTGTGATGGTTCAGAAGATCTAGTTTCCCCACCGTCTTTGTCCGTGGGTTTCTGTGGAGCAGTCTGTGGGCCTACATCAAAACATGTCCTAACTTTTCTGCTAGGACAGGCTTCTGTTTACCAAATTAATCAGAACTCTTATTTTTTAAAACTCTTTACTGATTGCTTATAAAAAAAGTATACAGTTGTAATTCTACCTACCACTTTCTTTTTTATATCTCTCTCCCTCACACAAACATACACACAAACCCACACAAAATAAATGAATTTTCGCAAAATAAGATTACTAGCATCTCAGAAGTTTCCCACTCCCATGATCCTTTCAAGTTGCTATCCCCAACCAAGTATAACTACTGTTCTTATTTTTAGCAGCATGGATGAGTTTTGCCTAAATTTGAATTTTTGATAAATGAGTACACTCTCTTGTGTCTAGCATCTTCTCAATATTATATGCGTGAATGAATCCACATTGTTGCATAGATTGTAGTTTTTATTCATTCTCATTGCTATATAATGTTGGATTTTGTGAATACATCACAATTTATTTATACCTTTGACACCTGACAGACATTTGGATAACGATGCCATGAAAATTATTTTGCATGTTTTTTTGATGAATATCATACACATCTTTTGATACATCTCAAAGACAGGAATTTTTGAATTCTGATTTAATTTTGTAACTTAACACATCTTCTTTATTAGGATTAATACTTCTGAGGCTCCCGAACTTATAACATGGTTGGAATTTTAGAGCATATAAACCTTAGAAATCTGGCTGTAACTTCAGAGCTGGCAATAGAAAATCATTCAGGGTAATGGGACAGGCATAATGCTTGAGTCAATTGTGTTAGACCTGATCCAAATCACCTAAACTATAAAACAGTCATAACAATATCATTGCTATCTATTTCACAGATTTGGCATGGGGATTAAGCAATCATCTTTGCTCATGTATTTTTATAAGTAAAAACTTGAGCAATTGTAAATGTATAATATTAAGCTTCTGCAGCAATATCTTTGGGTATCTGAATATCTTAGAAAAAAATAGATATACCTATAGATTTGAATATTCACCCTGTGAACATATTTACTCAAAAACCATTTTTGGTCAACATTATAAGTCTACATGTTATTCTAAAATGTCAACAGGAAATTTTTTTTTTTTAAAGATTTTATTTATTTATTTGACAGAGAGACAGCAAGAGAGGGAACACAAGCAGAGGGAGTGGGAGAGGGAGAAGCAGGCTTCCCGCTTAGCAGGGAGCCTGACGCGGGGCTCGATCCCAGGACCCTGGGATCATGACCTGAGCCGAAGGCAGATGCTTAACGACTGAGCCACCCAGGCGCCCAACAGGAAATACTTTTCTATAGCTAAGAGGTGAACTCAAGTCCAAGTTTGGTAATTTCCATTCAAATAGCCCATTTATCTTGCTTTGAGCCAGTGTCCCTCTGACATACCTGAACCATTTCTAAATATATAATTTACATAACTTACCTCTTGAAACAGCCTTCCCAGCTAATCTGTTCAATGCAGTTCAACATAATATATGTCCTTGAACCTCTTTCCTACATCACACTCTACCAACCCAGCGTATCTTGTCCTCCACATCTAACACCTGTAATGTTTGTTTGTTTTAACTTACCTCTTCCTATAACTTATAAACATGATTCAATCAAAATTTCATTTATAGTGGCACCTGGGTGGCTCAGTGAAGCGTCCAACGCTTGATTTCTGCTCAGGTTGTGATCTCAGTGTTGTGAGATGGAGCCCTTGTTGGGCTCTGTGCTCAGCAGGGAGTCTGCTTGAAATTCTCTCCCTCTGCCCCTCCCCCTGCTTACACTCTTTCTCTCTCTCTAAAATAAATAAATAAAATCTTTTTAAAAATTTCATTTATAGTTCTAATGCAACCTTAATTTCTCAAGGACTTGAAGTAATTATTCCCATTTGTACCAGTACATGCCCCAACCTCAGGCTCCCTTCAAGTCAACACCCACATAATTATTTCTCACAGTCCTGTAGGGCATTCTTGTATGTGCTCACTTTTCTAGGTTTTGTTTATTCCCGTAGGGCATTCTTGTATGTGCTCACTTTTCTAGGTGTTGTTTATTCCCAGTGGCTCGTGGTGATACACCTTTGGAGGTATCCTAATTCGCTCTGCTCTATCTGATATTTTTCCCTTTTGTTTATTTCTTGGTTTTATATGTGTATACAGTTCTCACTGCCAGACTCAGATAACAGTCCAAAAGAGCTGGGTTGAGTGACAAATCCAAATAAGTAAATATAGATGCCATGCTATAGAGTTTATTTTTTGTCCACTCCACGTGTTAGTCAAGTTATCATTGCTTGGCTTCTTATTCCCTGAGGAAAATCATTTGCCAGCAGGTCCTCAAAGCTTCATGCAAATTACCTTCTGGGTGCCCTTAACCATCAGTTTTTCATGCATATTCGGGATTGTCAGAATCTCATTTAGTTTCAAATGTACCCCACCAAATATCCCATTTTAAGCTTTATATTATCCCAAATGCCATGGTTGATTTCACCAAACTCCTTGACAGGCTTAAGACTATGTTATTTTCTAGTTTGGGGGCAGACAAATGTAATGAATATGGAAACATGCCGTGAGGGATGCCTGGGTGGCTCAGTCAGTTAAGCATCTGTCTTCAAGTCAGGTCATGATCTAAGGGTCCTGGGATCGAGTCCCACATCGGGCTCCTTGCTCAGTGGGGAGTCTGCTTCTCTCTCTGCCTGCCACTCCCCCTGCCTTTGCTCTCTCTCTCTTTATGAAAAATAAAATTTTTTTTAAAAGAAAAGGAAACAAGTGATTAAAGGCATTATTTCTTTTTCATAGAAAAGATACTTATCTGAGTGAAAAATTTCTAAAAGGTGCAAAATCAAAATTACAAACATGAGTTAGCAAGAAGTGGGCACTCTAATTTATTGGCTCTCCTTTGAGTATCTGTTGCTCCTTTAGCATCCTTACTTCTTTCCTTTCCCAGATTAAGCCCCATTTTCCACCACTGGAATCCCTCCTTTGTGTCCACACTCAGCTCTCTTGCCTTTCTCTCTCCATCACACTTGCCTGGCAAATACTGGTTCTAGTTAAGTGCCGTTTCAGCTCTTTAGCTGGCCCCTTAACAGCTGTCAGAGAACAACACACAGCCATGCTGACTGATCTCACCCTAAATTAATGATTTACCCATGAGTCTTTTTTATTTATTCATTTTTTATTATTGTAATCAGCATACATTACATCATTAGTTTTTGATGTAGTGTTCCATGATTCATTGTTTGCATATAACACCCAGTGCTCCATTCAATAGGTGCCCTCTTTAATACCCATCACCAGGCTAACCCATCCCCCCATGCCCCACCCCTCTAGAACCCTCAGTTTGTTTTTCAGAGTCCATAGTCTCTCATGGTTCATCTCCCCTTCTGATTTCCCCTCCTTCATTTTCCCCTTCCTACTATCCTCTTCTTCTTTTTTAACATATAACGTATTATTTGTTTCAGAGGTACCGGAGGAATGGGGTGGCTGGGTGATAGACATTGGGGAGGGTATGTGCTGTACCTGTGATTCTTAAGTGGGATTCTTACACAGTCTAGCCATCCTACTGCATTTCCCTATTTAATGTTTCTCCCTCTATTTTTTTTTATCTTATTCTCTCCTTTCAAATACCATCATCCTATCCATCTAGTCTGACTTTCAGCTGATTTTTCTTTCATTGAGAACATAGCAGCAATCAGAGAAGCACTTCTTCTTTACTGCATCACTCCCTCACCCTGGTGCACGTGTTTGCACCCACAGGCTGTATCTTCCTTCTTTCACCGTGGGTGAACACCTCTCCTGTATGAGGCCAACCTGTCCACTTGTGCCCTGATACACATCCCCTTTTTCTTAATCAAAGCTGTTGCTCTTGTAATTCTTCCTTTCTTCTATGCATCATTAGCCCCAAGTCCCCCATAGGATCAGCAGTAGCAGCAGTCACTGAGCTCACTGAGAGAGTCATCTGGACTCACAAACTTCACTTTCCCAACTTACTTTTTTGTGATCCCACTCCACTCAAGTACTTGTCCATGCATAAAACAGAAATCCATTTGTCAAGGTCACCAATAATTTTATCCTTGTCACAGTTGGAGGTCAATTCTCAGCCTTTATCTCCCTTAAGCTTAAGATGTTTTTGACATGATGGAATCATCTGAAACTTCTTCACTTAGCTTCAGCCTCCCGCCGCCTCTTGATTTTCATCGACCTACTGTCTCCTTGTTCCTAGTCTCTCTTGTGGTATCACTCTCATTCTCCTGACCTATGCATGTTACAGTGCCCTTATGTGTTTGTATTCCCTCCTTAGATGATCTCATCCAGGTCTGCATCTGGGCTCCTGGTACAGTTCAGTTCTTAAGATGCCCCCAATTCTCTCTGTAGCCCAAATTCTACCCTGAACTTCAGGCTTGTGTAGCTTTAGCTCCACTAGGCTCATACTTCACGTGTCACAACTGATCTCTTGACCCTGCCCCTCAGCCTGTTTCTTCCTCAGTGTTCCTTTTCTCAGCAAACTGCACCACTACTAACCCTGATACTCATGGCAGAATCTTGCCTTTGTCATTGCTTCCTCTTTTTTTCTTGTATCCCATAGCAACACATCTTATATGTGCTACCTTCCAAATAGATCCAAAATCAGAACAAGTCTGAGAAGTCCACTGCTACACCATTGCCCAAGGTATGTTCTTTTTTGCCTAGACTTCTGCTGTAGCTGCTAAAGTAGTCTCCCTGCTGCTTCTCCAAGACTTCTTCAGTTTATTCCCCATGCATCAGCCTCCAAAATATAAAACATGATCTGTAACTTCCTTGCTCAAAATTATTCAGTGGCTTCTCATCACACATGTAATAAACTTCAGGGTCCTTTCCTTGTGCTAAAATGCCCTGCAGGGTCTGGCCCCTGACCACGATGTCTTCTTCCCCTATCTTTCTGTCCTTTGCTCAAACAGCAGCAATACTGGCTTTCTTATTACTTGAAGAGGCTAAACAATTTCCTCTCCTAGGGCATACACACCTCGTATTCACTCAGTCTAGAACACATAAACTGTCCCCTCATTTTATTCAAGTTTCAGTCTAAAAATACCTTCCTCGGAAAAGAAAATACTTTTCTTACCAGCATATCTCAAATAGCTGCCTCCTTTGGTCTGCATCCCCTTACTCTGGCTATTTTTCATCCAAAAACACATACGTATTCATAGGGTTTGTTTTCCCTTGTTATTTTTCATCCATCTTAGCCACTAGATTATAAAATACATATGGACAGTGTTGTATCTTGTTTACCAATCTATTTCTAGCATATATAATATTATCTGACCTGTGGTAGGTGGTTAGTAAATGTTTGTTAAATACATGAATGAATGACCATATTGGGATGAAAAAAATAATCATTCATCTGGGAATGTTCATGGTCTTACCACAACCCCCATAAGCAAAATAAATCCTATATTTGCAAGGACACTTCTCTCTCCACTTTGGAAAGAGAAAGGGTGTTTGTTTATTTGTTTTGTTACTGAAATCAGTTTAAATAATCTACTTCAAAAACAGGTTCAGGGAGAATCTGGGTTCTGGAGGGGTATCAGAGATGGGAAAATGGACAATACAACAGTTGTAAGGTTTGGGTGAGCTTCCAACAGGCCTCCCTACATCTTCTGTGACCCTCCTTCCACTTCTTCCCCATTATTAATGGGTTTCATGCAAGCATGCCGGTGGGGTTCCTGTGGCTGTCGACCATTACTTTTAGGATTTTTGAAAAATGTTGAAAGGACTTGAGCAATATTGACATTTATGTTGTTAGGACATAGGTCTTTGTTTTGCTGTTTTATTATTTTATAAAAAGAACAGGTGTAACATGTTAAAAGAAAAATGTAAACAGTGATATTGAAACAAACACCTGTGTACTGATTATTCAGCTTAAGAACTAAAACATTTGTCTAATCTATTCAACTGAGGATCATTGTATGCCCTGCCCTGCCTTATATTACCTTACACATACATATTTTTTTGCAGGAAACCACTGCCCTGAATGATTAATCATTTCCTTGGTTACTTTACAGTTTTACTGCATATTTATGTATCCCTAAAAAAATTAAGCTTAGTTACTTTAAAAGCTTTGTAGTGATTAGTATTCTTTTGTATTTTGCATTTTCATGAAAATTGGTAGCAGGGGTAGACTGTTGGTGAGGAATTATTTTTTAAATAATTTATACATTTATGTTCCTTTTTTGTGATTCCCACCTTTCAAGGACACTAGCTTTATTCCTGTCTCCTGTGACACCTGTTAAGACCCAAGCTTTGAAACACTAGGAATCAGCACATACAAATGGACAAATATGGCACTCAAGGCCTACTTACCTCTCTGAATTCAGGCTTTCTAGAGTCCAAAGTTTTTGGTTTTTTGTTTTCCTTCCAGCCTAGGCATTAACATAAAATTTTTAAATGTGCATTTGACGTGTTGTTTTAGGTATTCTCTATTGCTTGTCCACCTCTTTGAGAGGTTAAGCCATTCTTTTTCTTTCTTTAATTGTGACACTACTCTGAAACTGAACTATGTAAATCTAGTCTTAATGAGCTTACACATTATGATAGATTTAAATGGGGGACTTGTCTTAAACAATAATTAGAGATGATGTATAAGTGTCTAAGAGTTTTGATGAATTTGAAATCCAAATATTTTACTGTGGCAAAAGCAAGTATGCCTCTCTCCTATATTAGCAGTGAACACTCACCAGGTGTTGCCATGTTCCAGGTACCTTTCTAAATATTTTACCTGAATTCATTATTGAACCCTCAAAGAAACCTGATGAGGCAGATAAGAATTTTGTCATATTTTATAGATCCTGAGGCACAGGGAGTTTGAGTAACATGCCTAAATTCATATAGTGAGTAAGTAGAAGAGGTGGAGTCATCGTAATCAGGAGAGGAAATCAGCTAGAACATGACTGTTTGTAGAGATCATAGAAGAGGAAAGGGATACTGGAGAAAAGAAGAGAGATTCTGAGAGTATCAGCTCTTGGAAACTTCCAGGGTTCAAGAGAAATTACTGTTTCTTTACCCATTTTAATCTCTTGCAAGTGTCCAACCACATGTGCCCATTTTTGGTAACATAGCTGACTACCTTTAGTGTTGGCAGAATCAGCTAATCAGGAATCAGGAAAAATAACCAGTTATCCTATCCAAGATGTTGGGTCATTTGGAACTCTAGGGTAGAAATACAGCCAAAATTCTTTAGAAACTTGAGGGAAACATGAATGAATGAAATACCACAAGCTAAAGCCGATATAGGCTTGTCAATCCAGGTATGGGCTGAGGGTATAATAAGTTCTGAGTTGACAGGCTTAACATATGTACAAAAGGGAAAGAATTAGTGGAGGTATGTGAACACAGACCTAAACAGGAAAGAGGCACATACAGAGAAAAAAAAAAAGGCACCAGAGGTCTTATCAAGGAAATTCACTAATATGTCAAAACCTTAGAAATGGAGGTAGAATCTAAGAATGGGCAGGAGGTAGGATCTAAGAATGGGTGGGAGGTGGGATCTAAGAATGGGCAGGGGGGTGCCAGGGTGACTCAGATGGTTAAGCGTCTGCCTTCGGCTCAGGTCATGATCCCAGGGTCCTGGGATCGAGCCCTGCATCGGGCTCCCTGCTCAGGAGGAAGCCTGCTTCTCCCTTTCCCACTCCCCCTGCTTGTGTTCCCTCTCTCGCTGTGTCTCTCTCTGTCAAATAAATAAATAAAATCTTAAAAAAAAAAAAGAGAATGGGCAGGAGGTGGGATCTGTGAATAGACTGCTAAGGCAAGAAAGTAGGAACCCAACAACTGGAAGACCAAGAATACAGCAAGTTTGACTTGACACTAAATTGGATAAATACTTCAGTAAAGCTCTTAATATTCTCTACTTCCCAAGCAGATTTTTTTCAGTGCGTGGGGTAGAGGTTGAACATAAAAAGAGTGGTTTAGTGGCTACATCTGCCAGGTTTAAAAGGAGAAGGGGCAAGGAATCAGGTAGACCATTAGTCAGCTTAATATGTCATTACAACCAGACTTGGCTCTATGGCCTCTGTCACTTAAGTTAACAAATACATCATTAAAAGGGTCACCTTTCAGCTAGGAAATGATGGATTATTGCCTTCCTGGTCCCGACTACCCCCTGTTCTGTGTTTTCTCATTGTTTCTAAAAATCAAGTGCTGACAGCAAGGGTGATAAATTTTTTTTCTTTTGATTCTAGGTTTTTTGGTTTTTGTTTTGTTTTGTTTTTGCCTCTGACCTAGACGGTGGCTCAAGATCCTATTTGAAATAAGAGTGTCCAAAATCATAATTAATGTTTTATCCTGCTGTACAAAATCATAGGAATATCCCATTTAGAATAAATTAATTTGGGTAATAGTAAATTCTATTACTATTTTATATGCTAAATATTTGAGAAAAAAATACTGACCTAAGTGAGTGTCTTTTATAGTTCACACTATTCATGTTCACTGTTTTAATGAAATATGAGAAATAATGAAACTGAAAACCTTAGAATTATACACAAATTTATATAATCACTGGAGAAAGATAAAGGGAAAAGCAAGTTCAAGTTAACAAAAGATTAAAATAATTAGAAGCAGCTAATAGAAGCTCAGCAGGAAGTGAATCTCATTGATGCCTACCTCATTGAACCGAGTCTTGGCAAGTTCACTGGCCCTTCTCACTGTGTGTGTGAGTGTATGTGGGTGTCTATTACACACATGAACAACACAGTAAAAGAATGGTTAATAAACAGTAAAAGAATGGTAACATTTTAGAGCTGGGGAGGTTATTAGAGATTATCTGGTCCTCCTAGATAATCCTAATATCCTATTTTTAGGACAATGTAACCCAGAGAGGTTAAATGACATGCCTAAAATAAGACAGTTTGGAAGTGGAAAAAGGAACCAATTTGGGCAAAAACCCCTGGCAATTTCCAGGTAATTTTAGTGAGAGACAACTAATTTTGATTATCTGATAGTTCTTTCTCACTTAAAAGGGCATTTAACCTCTATAGGACAGTCTCTCTAACAAAATTGCCTGGCAAAAAAAAAAAACCAAAAACCTATACTGGAAAAGAGCTATTTGTGGTAAAAGCATAATGCTAATGATTCCTCCTTTAATTTCTCATTATTTTTATAATCGCCAACCAGATTGCAGTGTAGGAATATCACACACACACACACTCCTCTAATCATTACCTCTGTCACTGTCTCAAGTTTTAATGTTAAAAAAAAAAAAAACCCAAATGTTTTCTTTTTAGTGAGTAAATATGCTTACTAATTTTCTTTCATTGCCCTGCTAGCTTTAGGAGCCACATTTTTATAAAAAGATGAAAAAGACAGAATGATTAAAAATCAATAAAGTAAAATTAATGAAGGGCATCCTGTGGCATGTTCAGAGGGTTCATCAGTTTTGCATAAGAAGAATCAGTGGTCAGACAGTTACTATTAGGCAGATTTCTGTTGTCCAAAAAGTGGCCACAAGGTTTAAGACATTTATGGCAAGACCTCAAAGATACTGCTAAAGTAGCAGTGTTTTAAAGAAAAGTCAATAAATGTATTCATCAGTTGCAAGTGGCACTTACCAGTCATTATTCACAAACACAGTTGGACACAGAGAATATAGACACAGAGCTTACTAAGGCATAATCTTTCCACAGTGTATAGTTAAAGTTTTGGCAATACATAACTGGAAAATTAGCAAGTGAGAAAGAGAATCTAATACTATTGACTGCATAGAGAGCCACAAGTGGAAGGCTAAACACAGAGAAGAAATATTTAGATACAGGAAGAGCAGAACATCAGAGGCAGAGGAGAAGACAGTAGACCTACTTTCACACAAGACAGTCCCATCTTATTCTTCGTACTTATGGAAACCTAATATGGCAGGGATTGTGCAGCTCAGAGAAGCTATTCTTTCAAGATGGGGTTTGGGAAACAGCCTTATTTGGTAGGCTCTCAGCCTAAGAGGATCAGAATGCAAAATTCTGAATGGGGAAAATATATATATATCAAGGATGAAATATTTGTGCTTTTAAAGTTCAGGTGATCCAATTAAATTTATTCTTCTGTAACTTACTTTCCAGTAAAGAAAAACTAAGAACATACTCAGGTTAATGTAGAAAATTTTCTTGATTCATTTATTAAAATATTAACTGACCATCTAATTGCATGCAAATTTTTGGATAATGGGAGCATAAAGATGAAAATCATCTGATTCCTGTCTTCAAGGAGCTCACTTTCTGATAGAGAAAACATGTAGATAAATAATTGAAAAACAAACTTCAAGAGTGATGGAGTTCATATGAGAGTTAACAGACACTGAGTAGTTCATTCATTCAGCCATTCAGCCAATACTTACTGCCCACTTTTTTACATGGCAGGCACCTAAAAACAAACCAAGGATACAGTGAAGAAAAAAATTTGCTTTCATGGAGTATGTGTAGTATTGAGGAAATACAGATTTGTTTATTTATAACAAATAAATATAATGTATTAGGTTGCAGTAAATGCTTCAGATTAAAATAAAGCAATGGGGGAGGGTGCTGGCAGGGATGGGAAGTTGGTGTAGGTGAGATTTCCTATTTTAAGGATGGTGGTTAGGTGAGAGAGAGAGAGAGACGTTGCTTAAGGAGGGAATTTACATCTGCTGGTCATGGATGTTGTCAAACTCAGATTGAAGATACATGCAGAGGCCAAAACGTCCAGGTGAATCCTGTGTTAAGCTGGAGGCATCTTGCCCTTGTTTGAACACTCAAACACCATCAAAATACATATAAACACACCTATGCACATATGTATATAACAATGCAAATTACAAATATAGGATATTTAGAATAGAAAATATGTGATGAGCTGATGAAATATAATGTGAATGCCCCCCCTCCCCTTCATGGAGACATGATTGTTTTTATTTGGTAGCACCAGAAAGCCTTGATGAGCATGTATTAGCCTACTGAGTTCATGTTTCGCCTGCTCTGCTCTTTGAGGAAAGTGTGGGAATAGTTCATGTGTAGTCATATGTTAGAGTGCCTGAGAGGGACCTCTACTGTAGAGAAACTTCTTTTAATTACGTGAAAAATGTGATAATCTTTAGGACAGATCGAAGCAAGTAGTGGACAAGAAACAATACTCTACTTTTAGCCCTCAGTCCCTTAAGGTCAAAAGCACACAAACACATCTCCATCACTTTGCTCTTGGTTCCATTTAGTGCCCTGTATCCATGTCCTTTCTTTTTTTTTTTTTTTTCCTGACATAAAAAATTTCATGCTATGGTCTACATGTCCATGGTGACAGTTTTGTGGTGCTCGCCAGCTGTGATACCAGAGCCATTCAGGACTTTGAGATATTTTACTGAGGAATTAAGTCTTGTAGACTAGCCCAGAAAGTGGTCTGAGTAGATGCAGAAGACTTCCCTTCTAGGACATCCCTCTAGAGCAGGGATCAGCAAATCCTTTCCATAAAGGGCCTGATAATACCCTTTTTAGGCTTTACAGGCCATACCGTCTTGTTCCTACCTACTCGACTCTGCCATTGCAGCATGAATGCAGCCAGAGACCATGCATAGACAGGTGTGGCTGCATTCCAGTACAACTTTATTTTTGAGAACAGGTGATGGGCTGGATTTGGACTGTGAGCCGTCGTTTGCTGACCGCTGATCTGGAGAACCCATTGCTGCTGTCCTAGTTCTGGCCCTCAGTGACTTACACAGACTCCAGCTGAGCTCTCATTATTCTGTTCTTCACATGACTAC
>NW_027938210.1:0-220 GCF_054177405.1 Leptonychotes weddellii | reverse complement strand
TTGACCAGCAGGCTCCTCCCAGGAGGAGGTCAGCCGGGGAACCAGGTGTGACGCTGACACCTTGCCTGGGACCTGCAGCTGTCAAGTTCCAGATAATTCTCTTTCCTTCCTAGTTCATGTCCTGAGCCCCTTGTCAATGGCACTGAGTTGTGTGCTTCACACATAACAAGAGGTGGCTCTGCCGTCCAGTCACCAGATCTGTCAGCCCTGGGGTCTGTCC
>NW_027938209.1:0-220 GCF_054177405.1 Leptonychotes weddellii | reverse complement strand
TAAAATAAAATAAAATAAAATAAATAAAAATGGGCTGGTATTCAGTATTGCAAATATACAGAATAGTGGCCAGAGAAGTAATTTAAAAGCTGATGGTGTTGAGAAAGTACTGTCCTTGAACTATAATAGCAAGCTTTTCAAATCAATCTCTGTTTTTATGTAATAGTCTCATAATGATTTTTTGATAAAATTTCAGCCTCATCCTCATTTCCTAGATCAT
>NW_027938208.1:0-220 GCF_054177405.1 Leptonychotes weddellii | reverse complement strand
GTGGATGGAACTGGAGGGTAGTATGCTGAGCGAAATAAGTCAAACAGAGAAAGACATGTATCATATGACCTCACTGATATGAGGAATTCTTAATCTCAGGAAACAAACTGAGGGTTGCTGGAGTGGGGGATGGGGTGGAGGGATGGGGTGACTGGGTGATAGACACTGGGGAGGGTATATGCTCTGATAAGCACTGTGAATTGTGCAAGACTGTTGAATC
>NW_027938207.1:0-220 GCF_054177405.1 Leptonychotes weddellii | reverse complement strand
AAGAGGAATAAAGACACATTAAAAAAAAAAATACAACCTAGTGGTTCCTAATTTACCAAGTTATCAAGGCTAATGAAAGGTATAAGTCTTCAAAAGGAAAGAGCCCGCAAAATGCTAAACCAAATAAAGGAAAAGCACTTTTATTTATCAGTTATCAAAATGTTCTAATAGCAATGCTAAATAAAACCGTATGACGGGCACCTGGGTGGCTCAGTTGGTT
>NW_027938206.1:0-220 GCF_054177405.1 Leptonychotes weddellii | reverse complement strand
GTCTTTATCACTTGAGAATGCTTTAATGATGAGGGAAGACGCCAAGAGAGGGAGAGAAGCTCCTCATCCATATGTAGAAACTTTTATGCCTTAGTAAGTGTGTTCACACCTTCGCTAGCCTATTTAATGCTCGATCTTTTGGGAAGCTCTGATTTGTAAGGTCATCTGTCCTGTTTGATCCTGATGGCAGATTTGGATACGGTTAGGTTGAATGTGTTCT
>NW_027938205.1:0-220 GCF_054177405.1 Leptonychotes weddellii | reverse complement strand
GGTTACTGATAATCCACAACGGCTAGGGATGTGGCCCAGAGCACCAGCACATGGAAACTGAAATGGGGTCACGTCAAAGCCCCAGGAGCACTTCATCCCAATGCTTCCCATGTAAATGGCTCTCTACCAGCTGTTTATCCACCCAACACTCGGCAGTGTTATCAAGCTCCATTGCCCACACACTGCAGATGGAGATCCCAAGACAAAGGTGCGCTATCTG
>NW_027938204.1:0-220 GCF_054177405.1 Leptonychotes weddellii | reverse complement strand
CTCCCCAGTGTCTATCACCCAGTCACCCCATCCCTCCCACCCCACCCCCCACTCCAACAACACTCAGTTTGTTTCCTGCAATTAAGAATTCCTCATATCAATGAGATCATATGATACATGTCTTTCTCTGTTTGACTTATTAATGAGATAATATATTAATCTGTATAAATTCAAACTCGTAGGAATACTTTTCTGATCTTCTAACCTTTGATAATGAATT
>NW_027938203.1:0-220 GCF_054177405.1 Leptonychotes weddellii | reverse complement strand
GAAGGCATAAATTTAAGAACCCAGAACTGAAAGCACCAGTGAGGTTTGGCTATAATTTCTGTTTCTCTGTGCCTGAAGTATTAAAAACTAAATGCAGTTATTTCTGTTAACAAATGCAAATTTGTCCCAATATGATTAACATATTAAGAAAGAATTTGAGTACATTGTGAATTTTGCGTTTTTTATATGTGATTTTGTGGTATGGGGATCTGTACCCCAT
>NW_027938202.1:0-220 GCF_054177405.1 Leptonychotes weddellii | reverse complement strand
TCTGGTGTGAATTGGCAATTTGTAACATGTAGTTGATACTTACGTCCACCTACTGAATAAACAAATGGGAGGATGTTGTTTCCTTAGCATAGAAAAAAGATATATAAATAAATATATTTTTTGTTTTTATAATAAGCAAGAACACCAAAATCATAGATTTCTCTTTAAGGTGAAAATGAATAATTAACATTTATGAAGCCATCTAATTTAAACATATCTT
>NW_027938201.1:0-220 GCF_054177405.1 Leptonychotes weddellii | reverse complement strand
TCAGAGTGCTTTCTTCTTTCACTTGATCTGTATAACACGCTTAGGAGGTAGGTAGAGCAGCTACAGGCTGGATACCTTTTTTTTTTTTTTAATTTTTTTATTGTTATCTTAATCCCCATACATTACATCATTAGTTTTAGATGTAGTGTTCCATGATTCATTGTTTGTGCATAACACCCAGTGCTCCATGCAGAACGTGCCCTCCTCAATACCCATCACC
>NW_027938200.1:0-1285 GCF_054177405.1 Leptonychotes weddellii | reverse complement strand
AAATAAATAAATAAATAAATAAATAAATAAATAAATAAATAAATTACAGAGTGAAGAAAGACCTAAAACTACCTAATAGCGTCATCCTATCAAACATATGTGTATCTTCTTTTTCTCTATGTATTAAAAAAATCAATACAATACTTTACAGAATAAGTTAATTTTTCCCGGTCAGGTAGATACCATGGTCATGGCCTCGAATGCCCATGACAGCGACCACCGACCTGTGCAGTCCGGGGCTGTTCCCGTCCAGGTCCCGTTGGCCGTGCAGTGCCGAGTCATGAGCCCCGAGGTCTTGTAGCCTTCCCAACAGGCATAGATGACCGAGCTGGAGAACAGGATGCCGTCACTGCTGACGATCATGCCATTCGTGGGCGTGCCGGGATTCCCACAGGACACAGCTACGAAGGAGAAGGACACAAAGAGAGGGAGCCGCTACCAAAATGACGAAAGCCAGAGACCAAAGGTCATCAGCGTAACAGACGACATATTTATTTTTTTTAAAAAAGTAGGATCTGTTACTATGGAAGATGTGTAATGTGTATTTTACTTTATGATTCATACCGTTATTCTCTCGATGAGGTACAGATGGGAAAATCACATTTTCATATTATTCTTCCTGAAGTACGTTACTTCAAAACAAATTAAAAGATGAGTCGAAGCATCGAAAATTCAAAGCCTTGCTACTTAGAAATTTAACATGTTTATAATACAAAAAAAAGGATTTTTTTTTAAAAGGATCTATATGGTATTAGCAACTCAGAAGGGCCTCCCTTCATGTAATAGCTGATTTTTTTTTTTTTTTAATTCTGGACAAACCAGGTCATATTTCACAACTGCAGGATAATTCATGTTGGAACACAAGGGACGCCTGAGGAATATGAATGAGTATGCTTAAACTGCCTGGTGAGTGGTCTCATGGGCGTTGCCCCATCTAACGACAGCTGTGCTAATGGGCGCTGGCGCAGCTGTGATCCCTGCTTCTCTCCAGATGGAATCCATACCAAGCACAGGCATTGAGACACCAGCTAACAACAGGCAGGGCAACAGGTCTACACTCCACGCGTGCCCCTCGCGCGTTCCTTTGTCAGCAAAGCAAGGTACGTGGCTGCTGGGTGTGTATCACGGTGATGATTTTAACCCAGAATAAGGGGTTTTTTGCCTTTTGTACTTGAGTCCGTTTATCACAGAATGTTAAGTTTTTCTCTCTAGCCCTCCCACACGATGCGCCGCCAGCAAACATAGAAAGAATGTGACCTTTGGCTGGATTTTAGTAACAGGAATG
>NW_027938199.1:0-220 GCF_054177405.1 Leptonychotes weddellii | reverse complement strand
TCCCTTTCGTTTTGTGGCATTGCCACATTTGATCTGGCTTTTAAGATGGTTGCTTAATGAAAGCAATGGCTGGGAGAGACTGGTCAAAAGCTGTTGATGCAGGATGGTAGAGTTCTGGTGTGGCATCTGGTGCTGCCCTGGAGCTTTAGAACTGCATTGGTCCATTTTAAAAGAGCTCTCCCTGAAATATACTCATTTATTTATTGATCCCCTTAAAAAG
>NW_027938198.1:0-220 GCF_054177405.1 Leptonychotes weddellii | reverse complement strand
TAAAACCCCAGGGCCCCTTCCTTTTTTTTTTTTTTGAGACTTTCCACCTTTATCATCATTCTCCCTATTGCAATCTCTAGAATGAAAGCATCTCTTTAACTGTCTGGTGCATTTGGTCTTCACATTAATACAGTAGTATTGAACTGAAACTCACTTCTACTTGAGAGTAGACCATTATCTGCTTTATTTTTCTTTTTTTGTAATATTTTTTTTATTTTTT
>NW_027938197.1:0-220 GCF_054177405.1 Leptonychotes weddellii | reverse complement strand
GACCGGGAGCCAGGCAAGACTTGCTACATGACCCGGGCCAGTCCCTTGGCCTTGGAGTCCCCACCAGTCCCCTGGGAGCTGTCCTTGGGCCACACAAGTAAGTAAAGGTCACAGACTACAAGTCTGTCCCGAGGCCCCCAATCCCGTGCAATCTTATCAAATTGTGCAGAAATTAAGCTTCCCTGCCCGAAGGCCTTGCTGCCTCTGGGCGCCTGACCCT
>NW_027938196.1:0-220 GCF_054177405.1 Leptonychotes weddellii | reverse complement strand
GCAGCATTATTCATAATAGTCAAAAAATGGCAACCACATAAATAACCATCAACTGATGAACAGATAAATAAAATGTGGTCTATCTACACAATGGAATACAACTGGCAATAAAAAGACATTTTTTTTTAAAGATTTTATTTATTTATTTGACAGAGAGAGGCACAGCGAGAGAGGGAACACAAGCAGGGGGAGTGGGAGAGGGAGAAGCAGGCTTCCCACT
>NW_027938195.1:0-220 GCF_054177405.1 Leptonychotes weddellii | reverse complement strand
GCCTGTAACCTCCTTCTCCTTTCCTCTTGCTCGATCACCCTATCCCACTGCACAAAAGAAAGACCAACTGACATGGCAGAAATGGAAAACTAATACATGGTCCAAAACATCTACGACTCTTAATGTTTCTGTCTGCCTTTTACATTTTTTTCCCTACCTTCCCTTGGTATAAGGCTAGAGTCTATGCTGCTTATTCACCACTTCAAATGTGCTATGGGCG
>NW_027938194.1:0-220 GCF_054177405.1 Leptonychotes weddellii | reverse complement strand
ATGGAAAGTTACAAAACCTTCCTTTATTGGCTCTCAAACTGAGGGAAGCTCTAATCTGTTGAGACGATCTGACGTTTACAGTGGACACCTGTATGTTCTTGCTATGTAAATAAAATTGCTGGTATGTATGACATTAAAGTTTTGTCAATAAATGAATTCTTCCTAACTTTGCTCCCAGAGAAAGGTTTAGATAATAGTGCATAAAAGTTTTACAAAATTT
>NW_027938193.1:0-220 GCF_054177405.1 Leptonychotes weddellii | reverse complement strand
CATAACAATAAAAAAATTTTAAAAAATGTGTTTTCTGCTGGTTTTGGATAGAATGTTCTGTATATATCTGTTAAGTGTATCTGGTCTAATATGTCATTCAAGGCCACTGTTGCCTTGTTTTCTGTCTGGATGAGCTATCCACTGATGTAAGTGGGGTGTTAAAGTCCCGTACTATTACGATTGTATTACCATCAATTTTTCCCTTTGTGTCTGTTAATAT
>NW_027938192.1:0-220 GCF_054177405.1 Leptonychotes weddellii | reverse complement strand
TCTTTTTTTTTTTTTTAAAGATTTATTTATTTATTTGAGACAGAGAGAATGAGAGACAGAGAGCATGAGAGGGAGGAGGGTCAGAGGGAGAAGCAGACTCCCCGCCGAGCAGGGGGAGCCCGATGCGGGACTCGATCCCGGGACTCCAGGATCATGACCTGAGCCGAAGGCAGTCGCTCAACCAACTGAGCCACCCAGGCGCCCCATAAATAAAATCTTA
>NW_027938191.1:0-220 GCF_054177405.1 Leptonychotes weddellii | reverse complement strand
TGGGGCGCGGGGCAGGGGATAAGTGCGGCACAGGGCAGACACCCAGACTGTCAGGCTTGGGACAGCGAACATTAGTACCGGCCCGGGCAGACCCCTGAATCCAGGGCAGCTCTCCTCCCGGGGCCCATTCAGCACACCCATGTAGGTGACCCACTTATTCTCCCCAGGGTCTGGGGACCAGGCAGTGCCATCATAGGGGGTCAGGACTCCAGCTCCATCA
>NW_027938190.1:0-220 GCF_054177405.1 Leptonychotes weddellii | reverse complement strand
CCAGTGAGACTCCATCCTATTGCTAAGACTAAGGAGGAAAAAAGAAGCCCTCTGTGTTGCCTGTGCTGGCCGAGGATATGCTCTGAGGAGCTGCGCGGAGGCCATCTTGCCGTCTGCCCACATGAAGCCAGCACAGAAGAAAGAATGGACAAGATGGGTGACAGGTCTAAGACGAAGCAGTGTGAGCGCCACCCAGCCACGTGGGAAAATTTGTCCCATT
>NW_027938189.1:0-1285 GCF_054177405.1 Leptonychotes weddellii | reverse complement strand
AGGGCACGGGCCTGGCCTGCAGGGGCTGCCGGACACGGGCCACCGGGGGCCACGCCGAGTGGGATCCTGGCTGGTCCCTGCAACCCCCTCAGCTCCTGCAAGGCAAAGCGTGTGTCTGCATCTCAGAGAGGACTCAGGCTCAGGTTCCCCCAGTCACCCAGGGCTGGGGGTGTGGCCGAGAGCCTGCGTTCCCACCTGGGAGCATCAGCCACCACCCAGGCTCCTCTGTTGTCCTTGGAGACTTCATTATAGACTCTAAACCCTGTGACATGCCAGGCACTTCAGAAAACCCTGAAGGGGTGAGACGTTAAGCAGAAAGGGGCTCAGCTCAGGCCAAAGGGACAGTGACCCAGGTCTCTGCTCCGGAGCCCAAACTCTCTGCTGTGTCAGGACCTCGGCCCGGAGAGGCCTCTCAGGACTCAGTAATGGAGCTGTAGGGGGCCGTGACCTAAAATGCTCGAAGAGGACACGGACCGAGAGCGGCACACCGGGGCCGGCGGCAGCCCCTGCCACGGGAGCCTCACGTTGCCTGTCCCCCATCCCCGGCCTGGCTGGCACAAAGGCCAGGACACCAGAGGTCATCAGGGGCTCCCCAGCTGGTCCCCAGACCTCGTCCAGGGCAGCTGGGCTCGCCCTGCCCTTTGGGAACGGCCGAGGCTCCCAGAGCCCCTGATTCGACCTCTGACCTGGCCCAGCAGGTACTCCCTGGGTGGGGGAGGGCCACGGAAGGGGGACTGGGCACAGACCCTCCCCAGAATGTTCCTGAAGGACAGCTCATGACTCCAGGTTGCATTCCAGAGGCTGTCCCCGCCTCTCTGACCCCACGTCTCCCACCCCAGGAACAAGCACCTGGCCGGCCTGCCCCAGCTGGCGGCCCCAGGCACCGAATTACGTCAAGGGAGCATGGTTTCGGGGCTCCCTCCGGCCGGTCCTCCTTGGGCCTGGCTGCTGGTGTCGGGCAGAAACACAGAAGGAGCCCAGAGTCCAGGCCCAGCGGACGGCATTTCTGCTTCCTTCCTTCCCCGGCGCTGGATTCATCCGGCAGTGGTTCAGGGCCCGGGATCTCTGGATGGCCCCAAGGCCCTGCCCCTCTGCTAATATGCAGGCATTTTACGGGACACAGTAAGGGAGGCGCGGACGCTTTTACTGTTCTCCTTGAGGCAGCGAACGTTGCCCTGAGACGTCCATTATCGAGCACCTCACCGCTGTCCAGCTGGCTCCCAGTCAATTATCCCCAGTAATGTGCCTACTAATGAGGCGTCGCCCTTCCTGGCAGGTCCGCACC
>NW_027938188.1:0-220 GCF_054177405.1 Leptonychotes weddellii | reverse complement strand
GCAGACCCCGCGCCGGAAGACGAGAAGAAAGAATAAATGTTGCCTTGTTTTATGTGTTCTAAATACTTTTTTAAATGGAAAAAAAAAGATGTTTTTTGAGTTTTAATGGTGTTATGTGGTTTGTGTATTAATATTTTTCTTGTCCATATCGCACCACCAAAGGCTTTTGGACCATTTAGCATCACAAGCCAAATGGCACCTTCCCCTTTCTTAAGCCTTT
>NW_027938187.1:0-220 GCF_054177405.1 Leptonychotes weddellii | reverse complement strand
GTCTTGCCTGGCTCCCGGTCGTGATTACCCCAGAGTCGAAGGGGGAGGAGGTCATCAGATAGAGTTTGTCCCACACCCGGCTGGAACGGACCTGTCCAGAATGAGGGTGCAGGCCAGGAGGGGCCCCCTGCATGCCTGTTCCCAGCCCAACATCATCCTCCAGGGCCCCCACACATCGCTCGCGTGGTGGAGAGTCCTGCTCCAGGAGGGACCCCCGATC
>NW_027938186.1:0-220 GCF_054177405.1 Leptonychotes weddellii | reverse complement strand
TAAGAATAAAAAAAATATTGAAAAAAAAAAAAAAGATGTTGATTCTTGAACCCTATTCCCAGATCTACTGAATCAGAATTTTTGTGGCCCAGGACCCCACAGATTTACAAGATGCCTGGGTCATGCTATGCACACTTTTCCATCAGTTGGAAAACACTGACACCATTGACTGAGAACCTAAGCAGAGATATGACATAATCAGATTGGTCACTTTGGTTGC
>NW_027938185.1:0-220 GCF_054177405.1 Leptonychotes weddellii | reverse complement strand
TGGAACTGTGCCCAGTGCTTATCGTTCACGACCCCACTCGGTCTTGTGGGGGCCCCATCATAGAGAGGTCAGGCGAGGTGCCCTAACCCCCAAAGAAGACCCAACCTCCCACGATCTCCCAGGCCTCGCAACTATCCTTGGAGCTCAGGCCCCACAGCTCAGTGGCCCCTGAGGCGTGGAGGTGTGGCCGTCAGCAGAGCCCACCTGGGGGCCACCCGCC
>NW_027938184.1:0-220 GCF_054177405.1 Leptonychotes weddellii | reverse complement strand
GCTTCGGGAAACCCAAACCCAACCACTGCAGTTTCAAAGTGAGGGCAGTCCCATTGGCAGCTGACCCCACTGCTGCTACCCGGCCCCCCGCCCCGCCCCCCCCGGGTGCCAGCACCAGGTGGGGCCCAACTGATCACTGATGTCTATTCAGAGCCTGGGCAGGGGGCCCTTCTGGCTGTCCTAAGCCCTGCAGCTGTCCATCCCTGACTCAGTTACATCG
>NW_027938183.1:0-220 GCF_054177405.1 Leptonychotes weddellii | reverse complement strand
CTACCCCTCCGATTTCCCCCGCTTCATTCTTCCCCTCCCGCTACCTTAGAAGCTTTTTATTTTGATGAAGTCTCAGTAGTTACTTTTGCTTTTGTTTTCCTTGCCTCAGGAGACCTATGTAGAAAAAAGTTGCTATGGCCAGTGTCAGAGAAATTACTGTCTATGCTCTCTTCTAGGATTTTTATGTTTTCAGGTCTCATATTTAGGTCTTTAATCCATT
>NW_027938182.1:0-220 GCF_054177405.1 Leptonychotes weddellii | reverse complement strand
TGAGGTCATTCGGGTGCATCTTAGTCCAATATGACTAATGTTCTCATGAGAAGAGAAAATTCAGACACAGACATGAGCCTACACAGAGGTACGACCATGTGCGGACACAGGGAGAAGGCGGCCGTCTGCAAGGCATGGAAAGAGGCTTCAGGAGAAACCAAACCTGCTGACACCTTGATCTTGGACTCCTAGCCTCCAGAATTGTGAGGAATAAATTTCT
>NW_027938181.1:0-220 GCF_054177405.1 Leptonychotes weddellii | reverse complement strand
GGCTGCGGGGCCGCGAGGGCAGCGGGTGCGGGGGTCGCGAGTTCGCCGCCCGCGTCGGCGCGCATCGCGCACTTGCGCGTCGCCCGCCCGACACACTGAATCGACGCCGCCCGGAGCTGGTCCGCAGGCCGCGCGCAGGGGTGCGGGGCTCGCACCGGCGAGAGGGGCCGCGCTGAGGGGGCCCGGCGCTGCCCCTGCCCCTCGAGGCCGGGCCCGGAAG
>NW_027938180.1:0-220 GCF_054177405.1 Leptonychotes weddellii | reverse complement strand
TATTACAGTAATTATGGCACCGTGGCACACTCATGGAAGAAGAGTCTGGCTTTGGTAAGTTTTCTCGAAACAAATGAATGGAATTTATAGTTGTGTAGCCCTCCAGAGTCCACAGAGGCTTTTCAGGTGCTTCGTTTCCCTTGTTTGCTCTTCACTATAAACTGTGAAGCAGGAAGGGCAAATATGAAGATCCATGCCCGCATCATCGATGTGTGCATTA
>NW_027938179.1:0-220 GCF_054177405.1 Leptonychotes weddellii | reverse complement strand
TGACCCCATGTACTGATTCCTCTAAACAATGGGGCTAGGCACGCAATCTTGAAATAATCTCTTAGGCTGACTGGCCAACTCCTTTTCATGTGGGACAGTGTCAGAGGTAGTAATAAATCTAAATCCTCCAGTGAAAATATTGTTTATTTTTTAGTCACTTAAGTTTTATTTTGTTTTTCAGGTAGCCTGTCCATCCCTTTCCCCAAGATGCCTGGCTCCC
>NW_027938178.1:0-1285 GCF_054177405.1 Leptonychotes weddellii | reverse complement strand
AGAGAAAGGAAAAGATAAAAATAAACAAAAATAGAACAAAACAAAACAAAAAAAGAATATGATCAGATATGATCAGGCTGGTGCATAGATCGTGCCACACACTAGATTTTGGGTGTATTTTGGTCTGTTATAAGACAGTGCCTCCCAAAATTTTAAAGAAAGAAAAACTTATATATGTACAAAAATAAGGGTTGATATGATGAAGGGATGGAATATGAATGTAAAGATGAAAATTATAAAAATTTTATAAAAGGAAGTGATAAGAAGTTGTTTGAAAAAAGAAAGAAGAGGATTTAAAAAAAAAAGAAGAAAAAAAATGGAGAGAATGTGATCAGGCAGGAGAGTAGAACAAAGCCATACACTAGAGATTTAGGGTATATTTTGATCTGTTAGAAGAAACTATCTCAAAATTTTAAAGAGAGAACAACTTATATATATATGCCAAAAATAAAGGTAACTACTATGAAGGGATAGAATATGACTGTAAAAATGAAAAATAAAGATGTTTTAAATAAAAGGGATTGATATGATGTTGGTCGAAAAAGGGAAAAAGAAAAATTCAAAAAATAAAAAGTTAAAAAAAATTAACTTTGAAAGCCTAAAGAATCATGGTAAAAAAGCCATGGATTCTATGTGCATTATTCCCCTAGTGCTGGAGTTCTGCCTTCTCATCGATCAGTAAACTTGGTCTTGGCTGGCTGTTCTTGCTGATCTTTTGGGGGAAGGGGCCTGTTGCCGTGGTTCCCAAATGTCTTTGCCGGAGGTGGAATTGCCCCACCCTTGCCGGTCCAGGCTAAGTCATCTGCTTGGGTTTGCTCTCGGGAGCTTTTATTCCCTGCAAGCTTTCGGTACAGGTTTGGAGGATGAGAGTGAAGATGGCGGCCTCCCAATCTCCACCCGGAGGAGCCGGGAACTCAGGGTCCTACTCCTCATGTGCCCCCAGAGAAAAGCAGTCAGTCACTTCCGTCTCCCGGGTCTCCGGCCACACTCTGTGCTCACCCGGCCTGTGACCGAGCATTTCTATCTCTGGCACCCGACCCCTTGTGGAGTCTCCAAACCCAGCAGATCCCTGCGGTGTGCTCCCGTGCCGCTCCTCCCAGGGGAGGAAGGGGAGTCTCCCCAGATCTGCCTCTTGTTGGGTCCCTGCTGGAGGAGCAGAGGCCCAACTGTGCCTTGGAGCCCAGTTTATGACAACCCCGAGCTGAGAGCCCGCACCTCGGCTCTGTCTCTGCAGCCTGCTTCCCCACTCTGATACCTGGGAGCTCTGCCACACTCAGGCACCCCC
>NW_027938177.1:0-220 GCF_054177405.1 Leptonychotes weddellii | reverse complement strand
TCATTGCTTGTGGGAATGGAAAATGCAGACACTTTGGAAGACAATTTGACAATTTCTTTCAAAACTAAATATGCTCTTTGGGGGCGGAGCAAGATGGCGGAGGAGTAGGAGACCGGGATTTCGTCTCCTCTCAGGAATTCAGCTGGATAGGGATCAAACCATTCTGAACACCTACAAACTCAACAGGAGATCGAAGAAAGGAATAGCAACAACTCTCTGA
>NW_027938176.1:0-220 GCF_054177405.1 Leptonychotes weddellii | reverse complement strand
TCTCTGGTTCCAAATCCCCTGGGGACACAGTTTTATCACCATATCCCGAGCTCTAGCTGTCCTCTTCAGCCTCTCCCAGAAGCAAGTACTCATGGTTTTACTCTGTTTTTATTTTCTGAATAGATGAAAACATTGTGAATTTTTTTTTACACATGTATAATAATTGAATGAATCATCGACCCTGATTTACGTGACATAAGTGACGTAGCTGACGTCTTAT
>NW_027938175.1:0-220 GCF_054177405.1 Leptonychotes weddellii | reverse complement strand
TAAGGAAATGGTCCAGTTTCATTCTTCTTTTTTTTTTTTTTAAAGATTTTATTTATTTATTTGAGACAGAGAGAATGAGAGACAGAGAGCATGAGAGGGAGGAGGGTCAGAGGGAGAAGCAGACTCCCTGCCGAGCAGGGAGCCCGATGCGGGACTCGATCCCGGGACTCCAGGATCATGACCTGAGCCGAAGGCAGTCGCTTAACCAACTGAGCCACCC
>NW_027938174.1:0-220 GCF_054177405.1 Leptonychotes weddellii | reverse complement strand
TATAAGAAACCAAACAGGGGCTCCCGGGTGGCTCGGACAGTTAGGCATCCGACTTGGTTTTGGCTCAGGTCATGGTCTCAGGGTCTGGGATCAAGCCCCATGTCGGGGTCTGCACTCAGTGGGGAGCCTGCTTGAGATTCGCTCTCCCTCTTCTCCTCCCCCTGCTCTCTCTCTCTAAATAATATAATAATGAATGAATAAATAAATAAATAAATAAATG
>NW_027938173.1:0-220 GCF_054177405.1 Leptonychotes weddellii | reverse complement strand
CACTAAGCAGCTGCTACAGGTGATGGGCTTGAGTGTTTTAGGGAAGAGAAAGGCTTGTGTCCTGAGGAGTTGGCAGTCCGCAGGGACATCAGGGATGTGAAACTACAGTCCGTGTCAACGTGAACCACAAAACCCACGACCTGGAAGACGCGGTGTGGTCTATGCAAGTGGAAATCACAGAAAAGGTGTGTTATCATAAATGATACGAGTTCTCATCCTT
>NW_027938172.1:0-220 GCF_054177405.1 Leptonychotes weddellii | reverse complement strand
TTATTTTTTTTAAAGATTTTATTTATTTATTTGTGAGAGAGAGAGAGAGAGTGAGCGCATGAGCATGGGGGAGAGGCAGAGGGAGAGGGAGAGGCAGGCTGCCCACTAAGCAGGGATCCTGATGTGGGGCTCCATCCCAGGACCCTGAGATCATGACCTGAGCCTAAGGCAGATACTTAACCAACTGAACCACACAGGCACCCCAAGAAATCAGTTATTT
>NW_027938171.1:0-220 GCF_054177405.1 Leptonychotes weddellii | reverse complement strand
CAGATGAGAAAAATCACTATTAATAGTTTGTTGTATTTTCTGCCAGACTTTTCCCCATACACACATCTAATTCAAGGGGCTCCTGGGCAGCTCAGTCGGTTAAGCGTCTGACTCTTGATTTTGGCTCAAGTCATGATCTCAGGGTTGTGAGATCGAGCCCCTCAGTGCAGAGTCTGCTTGAGATTCTCTCTCTCTCTCTCTCTCTGCCCCTCCCCCCACT
>NW_027938170.1:0-220 GCF_054177405.1 Leptonychotes weddellii | reverse complement strand
TTCATCTCAACATCAAGTATTTAGATAAACTTTTAGGATTTAAAATTATTTCTGACATATTTTTCAGATCTCTTCTTTCAGAAAAGATCAGTTTACAATATGGCCTCACCTGATCAAAAGGAATGAGATCTTGCCATTTGCAACGACGTGGATGGAACTGGAGGGTATTATGTTGAGTGAAATAAGTCAAACAGAGAAATACATGTATCATATGATCTCA
>NW_027938169.1:0-220 GCF_054177405.1 Leptonychotes weddellii | reverse complement strand
TCCCTTCAGATACAAGCCAAAAGTTTCTGTTCCTGTCTTCTGTTTCTTATAAGTAGTCATTATATTCTGAAGTTTAGGTCTCCTAATACTGTATTTATGGACTCCTGACATTTGTATTTTTTCTTGGGTATGAACTGTCCATTTTTCTTAACCTTTAGATTATGTTAATTTTGGAAATTTCATCATTTCCATTTTCATTGTCATTGGCCCATTTAAAATT
>NW_027938168.1:0-220 GCF_054177405.1 Leptonychotes weddellii | reverse complement strand
GCCCAGGGCCAGGAAGAGCACAGTTGCCAGGTTACAAGTTAATTTAGGAAATATATCCTTAAAGATGTACTAAAGTGGAATGCAGGATGGAGATATGACTTGGGACCCAGTCATACATTCTCAGGAACCACGGAGTAAGGGAAAACTGCATCCTCTACCCCTGCTCCATCCTGATTTCCAGTCTGAGGTGTGTGTGTGTGTGTGTGTTTCACCTAGAAAT
>NW_027938167.1:0-1285 GCF_054177405.1 Leptonychotes weddellii | reverse complement strand
AAAATATAGCATCCTTTCCTGATTAAAACTCTTCAGAGTATAGGGATAGAGGGAACATTCCTCAAGTTCATAAAATCCATCTATGAAAAACCCACAGCGAATATCATCCTCAATGGGGAAAAGCTGAGAGCCTTTCCCTTAAGATCAGGAACACGTCAAGGATGCCCACTCTCGCCGCTATAGTTCAACATCGTACTAGAAGTCCTAGCAACAGCAATCAGACAACAAAAAGAAATAAAAGGTATTCAAATTGTCAAAGAAGTCAAACTCTCTCTTTTCTTGGATGACATGATACTTTATGTGAAAAACCCAAAAGACTCCACTCCCAAACTACTAGAACTCATACAGAAATTCAGTAATGTGGCAGGATACAAAATCAATGCACAGAAATCAGTTGCTTTCTTATACACTAACAACGCAACTGTAGAAAGAGAAATTAGAGAAGCGATTCCATTTACAATAGCACCAAAAACCATAAGATACCTCAGAATAAACCTAACCAAAGAGGTAAAGGATCTATACTCTAGGAACTACAGAACCCTCATGAAAGAAATTGAAGAAGACACAAAAAGGTAGAAAAATATTCCATGCTCATGGATCGGAAGAATAAACATTGTTAGAATGTCTATGCTACCCAGAGCAATCTATACCTTCAATGCCATCCTGATCAAAATTCCAATGACAGTTTTCAAAGTGCTGGAACAAAGAAACCTAAAATCTGTATGGAATCAGAAAAAACCCTGAATCACCAAGGAAATGTTGAAAAAGAAAAACAAAACTGGGGGCATCACGTTGCTGGATTTGAAGTTATATTACAAAGCTGTGATCACCAAGACAGCATGGTACTGGCACAAAAACAGACATATAGACCAATGAAACAGAATAGAGAGCCCAGATATGGACCCTCAACTCTATGGTCAGATGATCTTTGACAAAGTAGGAAAAAACATGCAATGGAAAAAAGACAGTCTCTTCAATAAATGGTGCTGGGAAAATTGGACAGCCACATGCAGAAGAATGAAACTCGACCATTCTCTAACACCCTACACAAAGTTAAACTCAAAATGGATGAAACACCTCAATGTGAGACAGGAATCCATCAAAATCCTAGAGGAGAACATAGGCAGTAACCTCTTTGACATCGGCCACAGCAACTTTTTTCAAGATACATCTCCAAAAGCTAGTGAAACAAAAGCAAAAATGAAGTTTTGGGACTTCATCAAGATAAAAAGCTTCTGCACAGCAGAGGAAACAGTCAACAAAACAAAGAGGCAACCCACAGAAT
>NW_027938166.1:0-220 GCF_054177405.1 Leptonychotes weddellii | reverse complement strand
TTATTATAAATTTTGTTGTTATTGCTGTTGTTTTTTAATGCACTCAAAATTTATTCAATTAATAGCTGTGTTTTACTGATAAAGATATGTTTAAATTAGATGGCTTCATAAATGTTAATTATTCATTTTCACCTTAAAGAGAAATCTATGATTTTGGTGTTCTTGCTTATTATAAAAACAAAAAATATATTTATTTATATATCTTTTTTCTATGCTAAGG
>NW_027938165.1:0-220 GCF_054177405.1 Leptonychotes weddellii | reverse complement strand
CCACACGCTGCCAGGAGACTGGGGGACCTGCCCAGGGAAGGCAGCCCAAGGCCACACGGCCACTGTGTGGGAACCCCGCCTGGGACTCTGGGGGCCTGGCCAGTCACACAGGGCCCCACGCTCAGAAAGGCCAGAGCTTGGTTTCAGGCTGTGCTGTCACCATCTTTAAAGCTAACCATTTTGGGGGCACCTGGGTGGCCCAGTCGTTAAGCGTCTGCCT
>NW_027938164.1:0-220 GCF_054177405.1 Leptonychotes weddellii | reverse complement strand
TCTGTGACTGTTTTAATGTGTAGGAATACAAATCTAGAGTAGATTAGAATATGAGAGCTGAAGCTGCTTCTGATTTCTAAATGTCTATCTTTAACAGTCCATGTGAAGACCAATGATGTGAAGTCTGGTTGAAGCAATGTCCTGCTCATGGAAACCTAGCTTTGCCCTTCTCCAGTAGGGGACAGCACACACCAACATATGCCCCGATTCACTGTGCCTC
>NW_027938163.1:0-220 GCF_054177405.1 Leptonychotes weddellii | reverse complement strand
TAACAAGAGGCCTGACCCCTTCCTGAGCCCCGGGAGCTGCATGCCAGGGGGTGGGGGTGGGGTGGTGGAGCCCTGGGTGGGACCGGCGATAGCCTCGGCCATTACCTGGAGCTGCACTCCCCTGATTGTGCCTACTTGGCTGAGGCATCTGCCCTCGAGAAACGGCTGTGACTTGATGGCTGAGGGCTGATAAGGGGGGCCCCCCCCACGAGGCTCCGGT
>NW_027938162.1:0-220 GCF_054177405.1 Leptonychotes weddellii | reverse complement strand
ACCCTCTCTCTCTCAAATAATAAATAAATAAATCTTTTTTTAAAAAAATAGAAATTCTCTTAGTGCTAATAAATTTGCTAGTTGGTTTTCTTGTAACACATATTTAGGACTTAAGTGTTTCAACCACTTGCAAAAATTCTAGAACAACTGTACCTCCCAAGCAGTGGTGGTGATTTGGCACATTCCAAAATGATATGAACTGATGTAGCGATTCAACTGT
>NW_027938161.1:0-220 GCF_054177405.1 Leptonychotes weddellii | reverse complement strand
GGGACGGGCCGGGGTCCCCGGGGGTGGCGCGGGGCTCGAGGGTGCGGGCTCCTCCCGCGGGGACCCTTCCCCACTGTGTCTCCACCGCGTCCCCACCAGGTCCCCGCCGCCCTCGGCCTTGCTGGACTGGTCAGCCGGCGTGGGGTCCCCCTAGACCGCAGGGTCCGGGGCAAGCGTCCTCGGGGGTGGGAGGCGGGGTGTGTCCAGAGCCGGTTAGGGG
>NW_027938160.1:0-220 GCF_054177405.1 Leptonychotes weddellii | reverse complement strand
CCTCATGTCTACAGATTCCTCATTCTGCACCAGTAAGAACAAGAAAAGGAGAAGAGGAAGGATTTTACGATAGTCTTTTTATTGTCCAGTGGTTTTAGGGACTTCCTTCCAGGACTTCATCTGGCTTCAAAGATGAAGCTGGGGTTTGCCACATGGAGTCCCACATCGGGCAACTTTCGGGAAGAGGGAGAGAAATGACCCCCTTCTCTGCCCGAGGGGT
>NW_027938159.1:0-220 GCF_054177405.1 Leptonychotes weddellii | reverse complement strand
GGTGCCAATCTTCTGTTGAATGATAAGCAAAATGGAAGGCATCTGTTTTAAAACTGTTGGCATAGGAAAATAATCCTTTCTCTTAAAAAAACAAATCAGACTTTATTCACCTACAAGTAGGAGTCCATTTTTAGCATATTATAATAAAATAGAACTTCAAGAATAAATTAGGTTATTGATTTGCCCAACAAAAGAAAAATTCTCCATTTAAAGCTTATGC
>NW_027938158.1:0-220 GCF_054177405.1 Leptonychotes weddellii | reverse complement strand
GATAAATCCTGAGCCTCGGGATAGGATCCCACTTCCCCCAGGCCTGTCTCCATCCCGGCAATGCCAGAATTCATCTTTAGGAAGAGACTGTTGTTTTGTTGAGACGGGGCGTGGTGGGGGCGGGGGGGAGGGGTGATTTCTTGAATGGGATTTGTGGTTATGCAAATCCGAGGCCCAGTGTCCAATCCCAGAGAAGGGATTAAGCCTTTGAAGACCTAAG
>NW_027938157.1:0-220 GCF_054177405.1 Leptonychotes weddellii | reverse complement strand
GGGGGAGAGGCAGAGGGAGAAGCAGGCTCCCCGCTGAGCCAGGAACCGGACATGGGGCTTGATCCCAGGACCCTGGGATCATGACCCCAGCCGAAGGCAGATGCTTAACCATCTGAGCCACCCAGGTGCCCCTGGATGATTGCAGTCTTAACAATGAAAGTTCTGGGTCCCGTCTAGGGAAACCCTTCAGTGCCAGGCAAACCCAACTGGTTGGCCACTC
>NW_027938156.1:0-1285 GCF_054177405.1 Leptonychotes weddellii | reverse complement strand
TTTTAGCTGTCTGGGGCTTATTTTTATTTGTCTTTCATGTCTGCCTGACAGCTCCTGTGGACAAGAAAATAACTCACTTCTATCCTATTTGTAGTTAGTTTAGAACTGTTTTAATGTGAGTGTATTTGCTTGCCTGGTTTTCACACATTTTTTACTTTGTTCAGTTTTCCTCCTTATTAGAAGTTAGATATGGGTAATATAGAACCTCTCAGTTCAAAGAAGGATCTCAGCACTGAAACCAGAGGAGTGAGATGTCCTCTGGTAATAGCATACCCTTTTTTTTTTTTTAATCAAATGGGTTTTTGTTTATGGACATTAGAAACTGAAGGAAGCTTTAAATGTCCATAACTTAGAGACACTATTTGGAAAATATTTTTAATCTTTATCAAACCCCACATGACTGACCTCCATAAAACTAGAACTATAAAAATATTTGCACCAGGGACACCTGGGTGGCTCAGTGGGTTAAGCGTCTGCCTTTGGCTCAGGTCATGATCCCAGGGTCCTGGGATGGAGTCCCACTTCTGGCTCCTTGCTCAGCAGGGAGCCTGCTTCTCCCTTTGCCTGCCGCTCCCCCTGCTTGTGCTCTCTCTCTCTTCTCTGACAAATAAATAAATAAAATCTTTAAAAAAAAATATTTGCACCAATTTATTTTTTTTTCAATTTAGTTTTTAAATATTAGAAAGAAAAGAATCAATACCTTTGTTAGATTTTTTTTAAATCCATAATTTTTCAACTAGCAAGAACTCTTTAAGTTAAATATCTTGATAATAATGCTAACTTTGTTGACTCAATCTTTTACAGCCTGTACTTAATTTAAGAAACCTTGGATTATCCGAATTAAAAATTGGACAGATTGATCAACTGGTAGACAGTTTACTTCCTGGATTTTGTAAAGGCAAGAGCATTTCTTCCCATTGGCATACATCTCATGTCTCTGCACAGTCCTTCTTTGAAAATAAATATGGTAGGTTGGTATGTTTTTGTTCCAATTTAAGTAAGCTGTCGTAGTTACTAATAATTTAACAGATAGGATTTATTAACATTTACTGTGTGTCAGGTTCTTTCCTGAGTTCCGTTCCATTTTTTTCCTTTCCTTTTTCCTTTCCTCTTTCCTTTCCTTTCCTTGATAACTTTTCATATTGGAATAATTTCAGATTTACAGAAAAGTTGCAAAGATAGTACTGAGTTCCTATTTTTCCTTTACCTGGCTTCCTCTAATGTTAACTGCCTGCTTAAATATGGTGTGTTTGTCAAAACTAAGAAATTAACATTGGTACAATAC
>NW_027938155.1:0-220 GCF_054177405.1 Leptonychotes weddellii | reverse complement strand
GGTTACTGATAATCCACAACTGCTAGGGATGTGGCCCAGAGCACCAGCACATGGAAACTGAAATGGGGTCACGTCAAAGCCCCAGGAGCACTTCATCCCAATGCTTCCCATGTAAATGGCTCTCTACCAGCTGTTTATCCACCCAACACTCGGCAGTGTTATCAAGCTCCATTGCCCACACACTGCAGATGGAGATCCCAAGACAAAGGTGCGCTATCTG
>NW_027938154.1:0-220 GCF_054177405.1 Leptonychotes weddellii | reverse complement strand
GGATCATGACCTGAGCCGAAGGCAGTCGCTTAACCAACTGAGCCACCCAGGCGCCCCGATTTTGTTTTATATATGTCTCAGATTTTTTGTTTTGTTCCTCCTTTACTGCCGCCCTTTGTGTTACACAAATATTCTGTAGTGTAAAATCTTAATTCCTCTGGATATTAAACTTTTTAAGCATACTTGTAATAGCAGTTTTACACTCTTTATCTGCTACAGG
>NW_027938153.1:0-220 GCF_054177405.1 Leptonychotes weddellii | reverse complement strand
GTGCTGCTGCCCAAGAAGACCGAGAGCCACCACCACAAAGTCCAGAGCAAGTAATTTCCAAGCCCTGAATCCCAGTGAGTGACCTGAACGTTTGGAGAAGAAAAACCAAAGGCTCTTTTCAGAGCCACTCAAATGATCAGTGAAGGCTGTGCATAAGCTACCATATATGTGAGGTGTTTACCTATATGTACATGTACCATGAATCTCGGTAAAAATCCAG
>NW_027938152.1:0-220 GCF_054177405.1 Leptonychotes weddellii | reverse complement strand
CAACTGCATTTCCCATCAGATTCACTGCTGGGCGGGCAGCTCGAGGCGAACCCCATGTCTCCCTCCAGATAGCCTGGTAGGAGCCTGACCAGCAGCTGTCTGTTTAAATTTCGTGGTTTTATAAATGGGAACCAAGGACGAATGCCTCCAGGACCGCCGTTTGCACAGTCCTGCAGGACACTGGTCCTCGTCCGTGGGACTTCAGTTGGATTCTCATATT
>NW_027938151.1:0-220 GCF_054177405.1 Leptonychotes weddellii | reverse complement strand
TGATGAAATCCTTACATCAGACTTCCACCTGGAAAGACATAAAATGTATCAGATGTTATCTGCTGCACGCAAATTATCTAAAGTTGTCCAGCAGGTATATCTCTCTTCAGAATAATCCTAAAGCAAAATCTTTAGCTCCTCCTGGTCACCAGCACACAGGAGATTATCCTGCTGAGGACTGGGAGAGATTTCACTCATACTCCCAAATCCTGAGGATTCC
>NW_027938150.1:0-220 GCF_054177405.1 Leptonychotes weddellii | reverse complement strand
TTAGCAGGAGTTTGGAAGAAGTTGGGTGACTTTGAGGGGCTCAAGACTTCAGGGGAGGAAGTCACTGCAGATGGGGAGGAAAGAGCAGGAGAACTAGAATCAGGAGTGGAGCCTGAAGACGGGACTGACGGGCTGCAATCTCATGACGAAACCTGAACAGATGCGCAAAGAAAGTGGTTCCTGAGATGGAATGTACTCCGGGTGAAGATGCCGTGAAGAT
>NW_027938149.1:0-220 GCF_054177405.1 Leptonychotes weddellii | reverse complement strand
CTTAAATTGGCCCAAGGATATGTAAATTCTTTTTCTTTTTTTTTCCTCTTTTTTTTAAGATTTTATTTTTAAGTAATCTCTACACCCGACATGGGGCTTGAACTCACAACCGCAAGATCAAGAGTCACATGCTCTACCAGCAGAACCATCCAGGCCCGCCCTTCCTTCCTTCCTTCCTTCCTTCCACCATTTTTTTTTTAATTAGAGGAGGACATCATAG
>NW_027938148.1:0-220 GCF_054177405.1 Leptonychotes weddellii | reverse complement strand
CTTCTAGGACTTAATTTATGGTGAACATTTTTAGATGTCAATTTGTAATAGATGGATACATACCTTTTCAAAAATGTATTGGGATATGTGAGCAAAAATTTTGAAGACTGTTGGTCTCGTATGCCAGGTTTGGCCCATGAAATAAGACAGAAGGAAACTTAGAACATCTTTCCTCAAGAAAATAGCCTGCTATCTTCTTCTTTTTTTTTTTTTTTAACAT
>NW_027938147.1:0-220 GCF_054177405.1 Leptonychotes weddellii | reverse complement strand
CCTGAAACAAATAATACATTATATGTTAATTAAAAAAAATAAAAGACTCTCTCTCCCTCTCCCTCTGTCCCTCCCCCTGCTCTCTCTCTCTCTCTAAAATAAATAAATAAATCTTAAAATTATCCAAGAATACACTAATACACTGAGGCTTCTAATAATCTGTGTTTATACATATCATTAAAAAATATTGAACTGGGGCACCTGGGTGGCTCAGTTGGTT
>NW_027938146.1:0-1285 GCF_054177405.1 Leptonychotes weddellii | reverse complement strand
GAAAGGCTTGTATTGCTATATACTTTCCTCTTAGGACCGCCTTTGCTGCATCCCAAAGATTTTGAACACTTGTGTTTTCATTTTCATTGGTTTCCATGAATTTTTTTAATTCTTCTTTAATTTCCTGGTTGACCCATTCATTCTTTAGTAGGATGCTCTTTAGCCTCCATCTGTTTGAGTTCTTTCTGACTTTCCTCTTGTGATTGAGTTCTAGTTTCAAAGCATTGTGGTCTGAAAATATGCAGGGAATGATCCCAATCTTTTGGTACCAGTTGAGACCTGATTTATGACCTAGGATGTGATCTATCTGGAGAATGTTTCATGGGCACTAGAGAAGAATGTGTATTCTGTTGCTTTGGGATGGAATGTTCTGAATATATCTTTGAAGTCCATTTGTTCCAGTGTATCATTTAAAATCTTTATTTCCTTGTTGATCTTTTGCTTAGATGATCTGTCCATTTCAGTGAGGGGGGTGTTAAAGTCCCCTACTATTATTGTATTGTTCTTTATGTGTTTCTTTGATTTTGTTATTAATTGGCTTATATAATTGGCTGCTCCCATGTTAGGGGCATAGATATTTACAGTTGTTAGATCTTGTTGGATAGACCCTTTAAGTATGATATAGTGTCCTTCCTCATCTCCTATTATAGTCTTTGATTTAAAATCTAATTTGTCTGATATAAGGTTCACCACCCCAGCTTTCTTTTGATGTCCATTAGCATGGTAAATGGTTTTCCACCCCCTTTCAATCTGGAGGTGTCTTTGGGTCTAAAATGAGTCTCTTACAGACAGCGTATTGAGGGTCTTGTTTTTTTATCCAATCTGATTCCCTGTGTCTTTTGATTGGGACATTTAGCCCATTTACATTCAGGGTAACTATTGAAAGATATGAATTTAGTGCCATTGTATTGCCTGTAAGGTGACTGCTACTGTATATTGTCTGTGTTCCTTTCTGGTCTATGTTGCTTTTAGGCTCTCTCTTTGCTTAGAGGACCCCCTTCACTATTTTTTGTAGGGCTGGTTTCATGTTTGCAAATTCTTTTAGTTTTTGTTTGTCCTGGAAGCTTTTTATCTCTCCTTCTATTTTCAATGACAGCTAGGCTGGATATAGTATTCTTGGCTGCATATTTTTCTCATTTAGTGCTCTGAATATATCATGCCAGTCCTTTCTGGCCTGCCAGGTCTCTGTGGTTAGGTCTGTTGCCAATCTAATGTTTCTACCATTGTAGGTTACAGACCTCTTGTCCCGAGCTGCTTTCAGGATTTTCTCTTTGTTTCTGACACT
>NW_027938145.1:0-220 GCF_054177405.1 Leptonychotes weddellii | reverse complement strand
GGCAGCCTTCTAGGACTCAGCCCTTAACCTGTGGACTCTGCCACTGTCTCTGGATAGTATCAGAATTCAGTTGAACTGTACGACACCAAGCTGGTCTTGGAGAATTTCTTGGTGGTGGGGAAACCACCCATAAAATGCAATTTTTATAATTAGAAGAGAGGGAGAGAGAAGCCTGAAACTTTTGAGACATCTCAAAGAATATGGATGCAGATTGGAATCC
>NW_027938144.1:0-220 GCF_054177405.1 Leptonychotes weddellii | reverse complement strand
TGGTCAGCAAAGGATACCTTTACCTGTCTATATTAATCAGTATTTATTAAATAAATCCTACTCTGAAATCTAACATGAAATAACTTACAATTAAAAATAATATCATAGGTATGAGGAATTCTTAATCGCAGGAAACAAACTGAGTGTTGTTGGAGTGGGGGGTGGGGTGGGAGGGATGGGATGACTGGGTGATAGACACGGGGGAGGGTATGTGCTCTGT
>NW_027938143.1:0-220 GCF_054177405.1 Leptonychotes weddellii | reverse complement strand
GCTTATTCTCTCTTCTTCTCGCAAATAAATGAATAAATCTTAAAAAAAAAAAAATCACAGGTGAAGGCATCTGGATATGACATATTCAATGAAGGAAGATTTTTTATTATGAATTCAGTTTTCTTAATAAATAAAAGGATACACAGGGCGCCTGGGTGGCTCAGTTGGTTAAGCGACTGCCTTCGGCTCAGGTCATGATCCTGGAGTCCCGGGATCAAGT
>NW_027938142.1:0-220 GCF_054177405.1 Leptonychotes weddellii | reverse complement strand
CCTGTGTACATATAACTATGTTTATGAAGACATGAGAAAAACAAAGAAGGCTGTGCATCAAATTCTTGGAGCTGGGATTTTTTAAAAATTTTTTCTTGTTATGTTAATCACCATACATTACATCATTAGTTTTTAATGTAGTGTTCCATGATTCCTTGTTTGTGCATAACACCCAGTGCTCCATGCAGAATGTGCCCTCCTCAATACCCATCACCAGGCT
>NW_027938141.1:0-220 GCF_054177405.1 Leptonychotes weddellii | reverse complement strand
CCCCCCCCCCCCCGCAGCCGGTAGCCTGGTGGTGGGTATTGAGGAGGGCACGTTCTGCATGGAGCACTGGGTGTTATGCACAAACAATGAATCATGGAACACTACATCAAAAACTAATGATGTAATGTATGGGGATTAACATAACAATAACAATTTTTTTAAAAAAAGAACCCGAGGTTATTGGTGACTTTGCTTTTTTTAAAGATTTTATTTATTTATT
>NW_027938140.1:0-220 GCF_054177405.1 Leptonychotes weddellii | reverse complement strand
TGGGTATTGAGGAGGGCACGTTCTGCATGGAGCACTGGGTGTTGTGCACGAACAATGAATCATGGAACACTTCATCTAGAACTAATGATGTAATGTATGGGGATTAACATAAGAATAAAAAAAAAAAAAGATTTTTCAGTATTTGTCTACTCTAGGCAGCAACTTTATCCTATACTTCTCCATTCCTCTCCTTACCCAAAGCAATACAACACACAAATAT
>NW_027938139.1:0-220 GCF_054177405.1 Leptonychotes weddellii | reverse complement strand
TTCAGTTTTTATTACTTTGAGAAAATCTTTGCTCTTCATTTTTGAAGTATAATGTTGCTAGATATGGAATTCTAGGTTGGCAGTCTTCTTTCACCTCTTTAAATATTTCATTCTACTCTATTCCTGCTCACCTGGTTTTTCTTTCTTTCTTTCTTTCTTTCTTTCTTTCTTTCTTTCTTTCTTTCTTTCTTTCTTTCTTCTTTCTTTTTCTTTCTTTCTT
>NW_027938138.1:0-220 GCF_054177405.1 Leptonychotes weddellii | reverse complement strand
GTTCTGCATCGGGCTCCCTGCTCCGCGGGAAGCCTGCTTCTCCCTCTCCCACTCTCCCCGCTTGGGTTCTCTCTCTCACTGTGTTTCTCTCTGTCAAATAAATAAATAAAATCTTAAAAAAAATTATATTGGCTTTATCATCCTGAGTTATTATTACCCATGCCATATAAACTCATAAAAAATACTGATTATTTTCCTCTCAAATATCAGTGATTCTTTT
>NW_027938137.1:0-220 GCF_054177405.1 Leptonychotes weddellii | reverse complement strand
TTCTGCTTTGAGGCTCAGCTGTAAATAAGGGCTCCTATCTTTTAAAGGCGGGGTCATTCATTCATTTAACAAATAGTAGAGAAGATATCAAAGGTCTTTATAAGGAGGAATCATTGGGGCGCCTGGGTGGCTCAGTCAGTTGAGCGACTGCCTTTGGCTCAGGTCACCACCTCAGGGTCCTGGGATCGAGCCCTGCATCGGGCTCCCTGCTCAGTGGGGA
>NW_027938136.1:0-220 GCF_054177405.1 Leptonychotes weddellii | reverse complement strand
TTTATATATATATATATTATATATATAATAAATATTTATAAAATAAATATTTATATTTATTTTATTTTATTTTTATTAATCTAATCAATAAACCAACCAAATATCGACATCCCAGGAAGTCTTTGTGCGCCTTATAATGCTCTCGTGCTCTTCTCCCAATCCCCTTCGTACTTGTTATCTCTTCACCTCAAGGTTGAATGCAAGTAACTCACAGAGTTAA
>NW_027938135.1:0-1285 GCF_054177405.1 Leptonychotes weddellii | reverse complement strand
AACAAAAATGTTTTTAGAGATTTAAATATCAACATTTAATTGTAAATGATGATACAAAAATGGGTGGGCCACTTTTACACAGTCTATGTTGATATTTCTCTTGAAGCATTTAATGATTTGCTACAGAGGTAAAATCAAGAATCCAAGTAAAAATCAATGTTTTTACTGTCTCAAAGAACTGAAAGGCTACGGTCCATGAGAAATGAGAGAATAGAATCCTATAGGAAAAAAAAATCCTATAGGAGATGCTACCTGACTTCAAGATATATGGTACAGCTACAGTAATCACTACCGGTACTGGCAATATCTATCTATTTAGATAGATGATAGATAGATAGATAGGGATACAGATATATATCAATGGAAAGAATAGACGGGCTAGAAATAGACCCCCATAAATAGAGTCAATTGATCTTTGGCAAAGTAGCAAAGGCAATACAGTGGAACAAAGATAGGCTTTTCTACAAATGGAACAACAGCACATCCACATGCAAAAGAATGAACATAGACACAGACCTTAAACCCCTCACAGAAATGGACTCAAAATGGGCCATAGACCTATGTATAAAGTGAAAAACTAAACAACTTCTTTTTTTGAGAGAGGGAGACAGAGTGCGTGTATGAGTAGTGGGGGAGAGGCAGAGGGAGAGAAAGAGAGAATCTGAAGCAGACTCCATGCTGAACACAGAGCCTGGGGTGAGGCTTGATGTCATGATCCTGAGATTGTGATCTGAGCTGAAATCAAGACTCAGACACTTAACTGACTGAACCACCCAGGTGCCCCCAAAACTAAACAACTTCTGCAAGATAAAATAAGAGAAGTCCTTTCATGATGGTGATGCCTTTTTAGATATGACACCAAACAAATGATTCTAGAAAGAAATGATACGTTGGACTTCATTAAAATTAAAAATATCTGCTCTGCCAAAGACAATATCCAGAGAATCAGAAGGCAAGCCACAGACAGGAGAAAATATTTGGAAAAGACACATCTAATAAAGGACTATTATCCAAAATACAAATAACTGTTAAAACTCAATGATAGGGAAACAAACAACCAATTAAAATATTGGCCAAAGACCTTTACAGACACCTCACCAAAAAAGATATACAGATAGCAAATAATCATATGAAAGGATGCTCCATATCATGTGTTGCTGGGAAAATGCATATTAAACAAAAATGAAATATCACTATAAACCTATTAGAATGGCCAAATTCTGGAACAGTGACAAAACCAAATACTGGTGAGGATGTGGAACAATAGAAACTTTTATTTATTACT
>NW_027938134.1:0-220 GCF_054177405.1 Leptonychotes weddellii | reverse complement strand
TCTGTCCCTCCCCCTGCTTGCGCTCTCTTGCCCTCAAATAAAATATTTAAAGAAGAAAATGAAGAAGAATGGAACTTCGTTCTGGTTAAGTATTAAATGCAATCTCCTTATTCCTCGAAATCTCGCAAAGCTGCCAGAGGTCACCCCCCCAGGACCCCCACCCCCCTCGCTGAACTGCCAAGACTTCTACTTCCTGTTCTTGTGCTGTCCTTCCCTGCCT
>NW_027938133.1:0-220 GCF_054177405.1 Leptonychotes weddellii | reverse complement strand
GGAGTCACTGTTTTAGCTGCCTTGTGAATGTCGGTAAGAGGTGGCTTAATGAGGATGATAGGAAGCAATATTTCAGGAATTAAGATTGGGATTTCCAAAGTAAAAAATCATGGGAAAGAAATAGCAAACTAGAAGTACTTCAGAATGTTTGTATCATAAGTAATTTGAAGGAAGGGCAGTACCTAAAGAGAGAAAAGTATCAAGATAATCAATTATCTGT
>NW_027938132.1:0-220 GCF_054177405.1 Leptonychotes weddellii | reverse complement strand
AGCTGAGGTGACCCACTGAAGTCCCCATAAAGATAAGTAGCAGTGCTAGGATTCACTCGGACTTCATGCTTCTGGTCATTCAGTCTCCCCTGCCCCCCGTAGCCTGGTGCCTGAGCCAGGAATCCTATGCATAAACTCTGCAAGGGTTTTGTTTTGTTTTGTTTTTAATTTTTTTATTCTTATGTTAATCCCCATACATTACATCATTAGTTTTTGATGT
>NW_027938131.1:0-220 GCF_054177405.1 Leptonychotes weddellii | reverse complement strand
TCATTGGTTCAGGATGTGTTGTTTAGGAGACATTATCCTGTGTGCTCTTGGCTTGTGAAATATTATTATCAGAAATTACAATTTCCACAGTGAACCTGTGTTAAATAAATTATTGGTGAGGACAGTCTCAGTCTCTGAGTATAATTTGCCTCCAGTGAAACACCTGGTCTCTGACCCCAGCCCTGGACCTAAAAGGTCCGGGGAAGACCTTGCTGCTTTG
>NW_027938130.1:0-220 GCF_054177405.1 Leptonychotes weddellii | reverse complement strand
TTGTTTCCCTATGAAATGGTGCCATTCGGTACACACACGGGGGTGTTAGCCCCGCTCTTCTCACAGGTGGTCCGCATGGACCTGCCGCCTAGCCTGCCTGCTCCCACTGGCCCCGGCCGCACCTGACACACCCTCTGGCCCCGCCCACGCCCGGCCGCACCCCGACACACCCGCTGGCCCCGCCCACGCCCGGGCCACACCCGACACACCCGCTGGCCCC
>NW_027938129.1:0-220 GCF_054177405.1 Leptonychotes weddellii | reverse complement strand
GATTCCCACACATACAAACCTAAGCAATTCTTGGGATAGCAGCAAGGTGTCTGAGACTTCAACTCCATTCTGACACTGTCTGCCTTGGAAATAGCATCTGATCTCACAGGTTAAGGGCTCAGTCCTATAAGACTGCCTCCTGCCCCCGAATTCAGACACCAGTCGGAAATCCCAGGATGTGACTTGTGCTTCTGACCAACTGGCTGCAGATTGGAGGTTC
>NW_027938128.1:0-220 GCF_054177405.1 Leptonychotes weddellii | reverse complement strand
GGTGCCAATCTTCTGTTGAACGATAAGCAAAATGGAAGGCATCTGTTTTAAAACTGTTGGCATAGGAAAATAATCCTTTCTCTTAAAAAAACAAATCAGACTTTATTCACCTACAAGTAGGAGTCCATTTTTAGCATATTATAATAAAATAGAACTTCAAGAATAAATTAGGTTATTGATTTGCCCAACAAAAGAAAAATTCTCCATTTAAAGCTTATGC
>NW_027938127.1:0-220 GCF_054177405.1 Leptonychotes weddellii | reverse complement strand
TATAAGAAACCAAACAGGGGCCCCCGGGTGGCTCGGACAGTTAGGCATCCGACTTGGTTTTGGCTCAGGTCATGGTCTCAGGGTCTGGGATCAAGCCCCATGTCGGGGTCTGCACTCAGTGGGGAGCCTGCTTGAGATTCGCTCTCCCTCTTCTCCTCCCCCTGCTCTCTCTCTCTAAATAATATAATAATGAATGAATAAATAAATAAATAAATAAATG
>NW_027938126.1:0-220 GCF_054177405.1 Leptonychotes weddellii | reverse complement strand
GGGACGGGCCGGGGTCCCCGAGGGTGGCGCGGGGCTCGAGGGTGCGGGCTCCTCCCGCGGGGACCCTTCCCCACTGTGTCTCCACCGCGTCCCCACCAGGTCCCCGCCGCCCTCGGCCTTGCTGGACTGGTCAGCCGGCGTGGGGTCCCCCTAGACCGCAGGGTCCGGGGCAAGCGTCCTCGGGGGTGGGAGGCGGGGTGTGTCCAGAGCCGGTTAGGGG
>NW_027938125.1:0-220 GCF_054177405.1 Leptonychotes weddellii | reverse complement strand
CTTAAATTGGCCCAAGGATACGTAAATTCTTTTTCTTTTTTTTTCCTCTTTTTTTTAAGATTTTATTTTTAAGTAATCTCTACACCCGACATGGGGCTTGAACTCACAACCGCAAGATCAAGAGTCACATGCTCTACCAGCAGAACCATCCAGGCCCGCCCTTCCTTCCTTCCTTCCTTCCTTCCACCATTTTTTTTTTAATTAGAGGAGGACATCATAG
>NW_027938124.1:0-1285 GCF_054177405.1 Leptonychotes weddellii | reverse complement strand
TAAAGATTATTTATTTATTTATTTGAGAGAGAGAGAGAAAGAGCACATGAGAGTGGGGAGGGTCAGAGGGAGAAGCAGACTCCCCGCCGAGCAGGGAGCCTGATGCGGGACTCGATCCCGGGACTCCAGGATCATGACCTGAGCCGAAGGCAGTCGCTTAACCAACTGAGCCATCCAGGCGCCCCTTAGCTCATGAAAATTTAACAGATAACGTTTCTAGGTGAGATGTTAATATATATTTTAGTCTTCTGGGACACACCATAAAAAATAAATAGGGAGGGGCGCCTGGGTGGCTCAGATAGTTAAGTGTCTGCCTTCGGCTCAGGTCATGATCTCGGGGTCCTGGGATGGAGCCCTGCATCGGGCTCCCTGCTCGGCGGGAAGCCTGCTTCTCCCTCTCCCACTCCCCCCTGCTTGTGTTCCCTCTCTTGCTCTTGCTGTCTCTCTTTCAAATAAATAAATAAAAAATCTTTTTTAAAAATGGGGAATTTTGGGTCTTTGTGATTTTTACCACTATTTTAAAGACTATGTATTATCTCAAAGCACTTGGCAGACATTTTATTTTAATTACATTTATTAAGGAAGAATTAGAAGTTAAAGAAAAAATTCCTTTGTCCAAGGGGCTTTTGGTGATAAGCATCTTGTTACCACATCATTACCAGAAATACCAAAATAAGTAATTTGTTTTCCTAATTTTCTCTTAAGAATCAGACTCCAGGGGCGCCTGGGTGGCTCAGTTGGTTGAGCGACTGCTTTCGGCTCGGGTCATGATCCTGGAGTCCCGGGATCGAGTCCCACATCGGGCTCCCTGCTCAGCAGGGGGTCTGCTTCTCCCTCTGCCCTCTTCCCTCTCGTGCTCTCTGTCTCTCATTCTCTCTCTCTCAAATAAATAAATAAAATCTTTAAAAAAAAAAAAAGAATCAGACTCCAATAGATACTGAGAAGTTGCTCTGACCTACAAGTCTTTTCAGACTTCTAAGACCGAAATGAAAGAATTCTACTGTCATCTCCCCCTATTATTTGACGTATTAATAAGAGGAAATGGTATATACAACAATCTGGGAATTTGAGCAAATATTTGGCGAACTTTGGAACTGAAAGGGTAAACATTGAAAATCACAGTTTTTCTCAATTCAGGCCAATTTGCAGAGTGTATGCAGGCAGGCAGTCCCTGCTGTCTGAGGTTCTGCGTTCTGTCCCTCTGCCCGCTCTGGCTCCAGCTGTCAACACAGCCTGTGAGCTGCACATCCCAGGCCCTGGAGGGAGGGGGGGGGGAGAGGAAAGA
>NW_027938123.1:0-220 GCF_054177405.1 Leptonychotes weddellii | reverse complement strand
TCATGGTCTGTCCCTCAAGTGCTAAACAATGGGGCTAGGCACGCAATCTTGAAATAATCTCTTAGGCTGACTGGCCAACTCCTTTTCATGTGGGACAGTGTCAGAGGTAGTAATAAATCTAAATCCTCCAGTGAAAATATTGTTTATTTTTTAGTCACTTAAGTTTTATTTTGTTTTTCAGGTAGCCTGTCCATCCCTTTCCCCAAGATGCCTGGCTCCC
>NW_027938122.1:0-220 GCF_054177405.1 Leptonychotes weddellii | reverse complement strand
CAACTGCATTTCCCATCAGACTCACTGCTGGGCGGGCAGCTCGAGGCGAACCCCATGTCTCCCTCCAGATAGCCTGGTAGGAGCCTGACCAGCAGCTGTCTGTTTAAATTTCGTGGTTTTATAAATGGGAACCAAGGACGAATGCCTCCAGGACCGCCGTTTGCACAGTCCTGCAGGACACTGGTCCTCGTCCGTGGGACTTCAGTTGGATTCTCATATT
>NW_027938121.1:0-220 GCF_054177405.1 Leptonychotes weddellii | reverse complement strand
TGTCTTCACAATTGCTAGCCTGAATTCCATCTCCAACATCTTGGTTATATCTGCATCCATTTGTAAATCTGCAGCATAAGTCATAATCTCTGAGTCTTTTCTATTTTGGGGGCTCCTCCTCCTAGTCATTCTGTTGATGGGTGTTTGAGGGAATGTATAGAGTCCAAATTATTGACCAGAACCCAAGCAAGATGCACCTGTTTTCTTGGGACCTTAGGGT
>NW_027938120.1:0-220 GCF_054177405.1 Leptonychotes weddellii | reverse complement strand
CCCACACGCTGCCAGGAGACTGGGGACCTGCCCAGGGAAGGCAGCCCAAGGCCACACGGCCACTGTGTGGGAACCCCGCCTGGGACTCTGGGGGCCTGGCCAGTCACACAGGGCCCCACGCTCAGAAAGGCCAGAGCTTGGTTTCAGGCTGTGCTGTCACCATCTTTAAAGCTAACCATTTTGGGGGCACCTGGGTGGCCCAGTCGTTAAGCGTCTGCCT
>NW_027938119.1:0-220 GCF_054177405.1 Leptonychotes weddellii | reverse complement strand
TTTTTTTTTTTTAAGATTTTTTTATTTATTTGAGAGAGAGAAACAGAGTGTGCTCATGAGCAGGGGGAGGAGCAGAGGGAGAGGGAGGGAGAGAATCCTCAAGCAGACTCCCCGCTGAGTGCCAAGAGACCACAAGTCAAGGAGTACTGGCAGACTCCAGAAACTGGAGAAGGCAAGAAAATTGCTCCACCCCCAGAACCTCCAGAAAGGAATGTGGCCC
>NW_027938118.1:0-220 GCF_054177405.1 Leptonychotes weddellii | reverse complement strand
GGCAGCCTTCTAGGACTCAGTCCTTAACCTGTGGACTCTGCCACTGTCTCTGGATAGTATCAGAATTCAGTTGAACTGTACGACACCAAGCTGGTCTTGGAGAATTTCTTGGTGGTGGGGAAACCACCCATAAAATGCAATTTTTATAATTAGAAGAGAGGGAGAGAGAAGCCTGAAACTTTTGAGACATCTCAAAGAATATGGATGCAGATTGGAATCC
>NW_027938117.1:0-220 GCF_054177405.1 Leptonychotes weddellii | reverse complement strand
TGAGGTCTGTGAAATGTTTGCAATGAAAGGAGACTTTTAAAAAGTTTTATTTATTTATTTATTTTTATTTTTTTAGTGAGAGAATGTGCACATACACGAGTGGCGGGGAGAGGCAGAGAGAGAGAGGGAAAGAGAATCTTTTTTTTTTTTTTTATTCTTATGTTAATCCCCATACATTACATCATTAGTTCTAGATGAAGTGTTCCATGATTCATTTTTC
>NW_027938116.1:0-220 GCF_054177405.1 Leptonychotes weddellii | reverse complement strand
GCTTATTCTCTCTTCTTCTCACAAATAAATGAATAAATCTTAAAAAAAAAAAAATCACAGGTGAAGGCATCTGGATATGACATATTCAATGAAGGAAGATTTTTTATTATGAATTCAGTTTTCTTAATAAATAAAAGGATACACAGGGCGCCTGGGTGGCTCAGTTGGTTAAGCGACTGCCTTCGGCTCAGGTCATGATCCTGGAGTCCCGGGATCAAGT
>NW_027938115.1:0-220 GCF_054177405.1 Leptonychotes weddellii | reverse complement strand
GGGGGGGGGGGTCCTCTTTTCTCCACTTGCCTTTGGGACCTGAGTTCTATGCCCTGAGAGTATCACTTCCAAAACTGGTTCTCTCTCCCTTCAAGTCTTAAACCTGTTTGGATACGCTCACAGGGAAGTGGCAAATGACAGGACAAGGGAGGGGTGCTTGTGGGTGAAACATCAGCCAGGCTAATGACAGTTAATGGGAGACTGAATCCCACACACCAGC
>NW_027938114.1:0-220 GCF_054177405.1 Leptonychotes weddellii | reverse complement strand
TATGGGGATTAACATAAGAATAAAAAAAAAAAAAAAAAAAAACAAAAACGCATGGGTGTCTAGAGGGCAGTGCCGCGGCAGAGAGACCTAACTCAGGGGGTCGAAAAATGCTTAATTCTTGAAAGAGCTGGGTAGATTCTGTCTACACTGCATTTAGCACTGTGCTTTCTGGTGGTTAGTCAGCTATAGATATTTAGAATACATTTGGCCCTTGAACAAC
>NW_027938113.1:0-1285 GCF_054177405.1 Leptonychotes weddellii | reverse complement strand
CCTACAATGGTAGTAAGATTAGATTGACAAGAGACCTATCCACAGAGAGCTGGCAGGCCAGAAAGGACTGGCAAGATATATTCAGAGCACTAAATGAGAAAAATATGCACAAGAATACTACATCCAGCTAGGCTGTCATTGAAAATAGAAGGAGAGATAATAAGCATCCAGGACAAACAAAAACTAAAGGAATTTGCAAACACGAAACCAGCCCTACAAGAAATATTGAAAGGGGTCCTCTAAGCAAAGAGAGAGCCTAAAAGAAACAAAGACTAGAAAGGAACACAGACAATATATGGTAACAGTCACCTTACAGGCAATACAATGGCACTAAATTCATATCTTTCAATAGTTACCCTGAATGTAAATGGGCTAAATGCACCAATCAAAACACACAGGCTATCAGATTGGATAAAAAAACAAGACCCATCGATATGCTGTCTGCAAGAGACTCATTTTAGACACAAAGACACCCCCAGCTTGAAAGTGAGGGGGGAGGAAACCATTTAACATGCTAATGGACACCAAAAGAAAGCTGGGGTGGCAATCCTTATATCAGACAAATTAGATTTTAAACCAAAGACTATAATAAGAGATGAGGAAGGACACTATATCATACTTAAAGGGCCTACCCAACAAGAAGAACTAACAACTGTAAATATCTATGCCCCTAACATGGGAGCAGCCAATTATAAATGCCAATTAATAACAAAAGCAAAGAAACACATTGACAACAAAACATTATTAGTGGGGGATGTAACACCCCCCTCACTGAAATGGACAGATCATCTAGGCAAAAGATCAACAAGGAAATAAAGACTTTAAATGACACATTGGACCAAATGGACTTCACAGATCTATTCAGATCATTCCATCCCAAAGCAACAGAATACACATTCTTCTCTAGTGCCCATGGAACATTCTCCAGAATAGATCACATCCTAGGTCACAAATCAAGTCTCAACTGGTACCAAAATACTGGGATCATTCCCTGCCTATTTTCAGAACACAATGCTTTGAAACTAGAACTCAATCACAAGAGGAAAGTTGGAAAGAACTCAAATACATGGAGGTTAAAGAGCATCCTACTAAAGAATGAATGGGTCAACCAGGAAAATTAAGAAGAATTAAAAAAATTCATGGAAACCAATGAAAATGAAAACACAACTGTTCAAAATCTCTGGGATGCAGCAAAGGTAGTCCTAAGAGGAAAGTATATAGCAATACAAGCCTTCCTCAAGAAACAAGAAAGGTCTCAAATACACACCTTAACCCTACACCTAAA
>NW_027938112.1:0-220 GCF_054177405.1 Leptonychotes weddellii | reverse complement strand
TGGGACCAACGCAGAGACTTTAGGCAGCTGGGCCTCCCGTGGGGCAACAGTGGTGGCGAGGGTGACCAACCAAATCAGGCAAAGTGTTTTCTTCACCTCTTGGAAGGGATTCAGAGATCAGTTCCTTCACAGACGCAGCAGCCTGACGTTAGGACGCCGTGACTGACACCTACAGGACGAATGATGTAGCTGTGCGTGAGCTGGCGTCCAGTGTGGGAAT
>NW_027938111.1:0-220 GCF_054177405.1 Leptonychotes weddellii | reverse complement strand
TTATTATAAATTTTGTTGTTGTTGCTGTTGTTTTTTAATGCACTCAAAATTTATTCAATTAATAGCTGTGTTTTACTGATAAAGATATGTTTAAATTAGATGGCTTCATAAATGTTAATTATTCATTTTCACCTTAAAGAGAAATCTATGATTTTGGTGTTCTTGCTTATTATAAAAACAAAAAATATATTTATTTATATATCTTTTTTCTATGCTAAGG
>NW_027938110.1:0-220 GCF_054177405.1 Leptonychotes weddellii | reverse complement strand
GTGAATGACCCAGCCCCTGTTTTGATTTTTCCACTTCCATACAAAATGAAATAGCTGGAAGATAATACAAAACAATGTTTGATCAGGTGAGGCAATTAATTTGTACTTGTGTGTGTGTGCACGTGTCTACACACACAAATATTTCATAGTTCATAGCTCTATGCTGTATGGATCCAAATTTATCCCCTTCTTTCCATCTTGAATGCCAACACTCTAAACT
>NW_027938109.1:0-220 GCF_054177405.1 Leptonychotes weddellii | reverse complement strand
TAACAAGAGGCCTGACCCCTCCCTGAGCCCCGGGAGCTGCATGCCAGGGGGTGGGGGTGGGGTGGTGGAGCCCTGGGTGGGACCGGCGATAGCCTCGGCCATTACCTGGAGCTGCACTCCCCTGATTGTGCCTACTTGGCTGAGGCATCTGCCCTCGAGAAACGGCTGTGACTTGATGGCTGAGGGCTGATAAGGGGGGCCCCCCCCACGAGGCTCCGGT
>NW_027938108.1:0-220 GCF_054177405.1 Leptonychotes weddellii | reverse complement strand
TCTGTGACTGTTTTAATGTGCAGGAATACAAATCTAGAGTAGATTAGAATATGAGAGCTGAAGCTGCTTCTGATTTCTAAATGTCTATCTTTAACAGTCCATGTGAAGACCAATGATGTGAAGTCTGGTTGAAGCAATGTCCTGCTCATGGAAACCTAGCTTTGCCCTTCTCCAGTAGGGGACAGCACACACCAACATATGCCCCGATTCACTGTGCCTC
>NW_027938107.1:0-220 GCF_054177405.1 Leptonychotes weddellii | reverse complement strand
TTTATCCAGTCATCTGTCGATGGACATCTTGGCTCTTTCCACAGTTTGGCTATTGTGGACATTGCTGCTATAAACATGGGGGTGCACATACCCCTTCGGATCCCTACTTTTGTATCTTTGGGGTAATGGAGCACTGGGTGTTATACGCAAACAATGAATCATGGAACGCAACCTTTCAAAAACTAATGATGTTGGTGATTAACGTATGGTGATTAACGTA
>NW_027938106.1:0-220 GCF_054177405.1 Leptonychotes weddellii | reverse complement strand
TTGCATGTCTTATTCACCTCTGTGTTTCTGCTATTAGGACATGCCTGCCATGTTGTATGCATTCATTCAACAAGTGTGCATTGAGAACCTTTTATAAATACTATGTATAGGGGCTTGATAAATATTTATTGAATGAATGGGTGAATAAAATCCAGTAAAACATAATTCCTTTAAATTCTTGCTAATAAGTAAGATAATAGAGGAAATACAAATTGATATT
>NW_027938105.1:0-220 GCF_054177405.1 Leptonychotes weddellii | reverse complement strand
TCCCTTCAGATACAAGCCAAGAGTTTCTGTTCCTGTCTTCTGTTTCTTATAAGTAGTCATTATATTCTGAAGTTTAGGTCTCCTAATACTGTATTTATGGACTCCTGACATTTGTATTTTTTCTTGGGTATGAACTGTCCATTTTTCTTAACCTTTAGATTATGTTAATTTTGGAAATTTCATCATTTCCATTTTCATTGTCATTGGCCCATTTAAAATT
>NW_027938104.1:0-1285 GCF_054177405.1 Leptonychotes weddellii | reverse complement strand
TGTCTTGCCAGGCCTTTCTGGCTTGCCAGGTCTCTGTGGATAGGTCTGACATTATTCTGATGTTCCTCCCTCTGTACGTAAGGAATCTCTTCCCCCTAACTGCCCTTAAGATGGTTTCCTTGGTTCTAAGATTTGCAAGTTTTACTATTACATGCCGAGGTGTTGGCCTGTTTTCCTTGATCTTGGGAGGGGTCCTCTCTGCCTCTAAGACTCGAATGTTTGTTTCATTCCCCAGATTAGAGAAATTCTCAGCTACAATTTGCTCAAATACATCTTCTAGTCCTCTCTCTCTTTCTCCACTCCCTCCGGGATTCCAATTATTCTGACATTGGAACACTTCATGGTGTCACTTATTTCTGATTCTATTTTCCTGGATTCTGAGTTGTTTTTCCCTGACCTCCTCTTTTCCCTTTTAAGCTATTAAATGGTCTTTCAGGTCATTAATTCATTCTTCTGCCTCACTTGCCCTAGCTGTTAGATTATCTAGATTGGATTGGATCTCATTGATAGCATTTTTAAGTTCTGCCAATTCAGCTTTCATTTCTGCCCTTAGAGACTCTATGTTGCCATTAATTAATTTCTCCATTCTAGCTATTGTCTTCACAATTGCTAGCCTGAATTCCATCTCCGACATCTTGGTTATATCTGCATCCATTTGTAAATCTGTGGCATAAGTCATAATCTCTGAGTCTTTTCTATTTTGGGGGTTCTTTCTCCTAGACATTCTGTTGATGGGTGGTTGAGGGAATGTATAGAGTCTAAATTATTGACCACAACTCAAGCAAGATGCACCTGTTTTCTAGGGACTTTAGGGTTGCTGGCCTCTTGTTTTCCCCCTCTGTCTCTGGGCGAGGGGCCTGCCATGCTGTTGATTAGGCAACCCTGTTTGGGCAGAGTGCTCTGCCCCATGTGGGGGGAATGGGCTCAGTAAAAAACAGTTTTTGAGGCTTTTGTTCTCTGGTGGCTTTCCCTGGCAGCTTTCACTTGTCCATCTGAGAGTCAGAGCAGAAGAGACCGTTTCCAACCCTCTGCCTCAGAGCAGAGAGATCACAGTCTGTTCCTCAATGAGCTCTCCAGGCACACTATCTGGAATCCTATAAACTGCCAAGACTGAAACAGGAAGAAATTGACAACCTGAATAGGTCAATAACCAGTAATGAGATTGAAGCAGTGGTCAAAAACCTCCCAAAAAACAAGAGGTCAAGGTCTGATGGATTCCCTGGGGAATTTTACCAAATATTCAAAGAAGAAATAATACCTATTCTCCTGAAGCTTTTTGAAAAAA
>NW_027938103.1:0-12615 GCF_054177405.1 Leptonychotes weddellii | reverse complement strand
CAGCCCAGACTAACTTGAAAATCAATTTAATCCAGTACCTCCCTTGAAATACTGTTGACACAGCTACAACCCAACTCTGATCAATTCAGAGCCCTGAAAAAAAAATGAGCTAATTTCATATCTTAGTTAATGTCAGCCCAGGGACAGATCCTGTTTAATCTAGTTTACAGTGAAGCTCAGCTAAGCCTGCAAACCATCACACCCAAGCCCAGCATGAAGTTTAATCACCAATCCACTCTTAGCCCAATCCAGCTAGAGTCTAGCCAAAACTCAAAGCCTAACACAGCAAGCACAGCAAGGAAGACACATTCCTATAAGGTCTTAACCAAGAGAATAATCCATAATTCATGCCAGCATATCCTGAAAAGAATCTGTCCCAGATCTCTCATAAGGGCTCAAAACCTTGCTGAACAAAATCTTCATTTCATCTAGATCAGAGATCAGGCCAATCCAACCCAGAACCCAGAAGAGAGATAAAATGGACCAGTATAGTCCAGGGTCTTGACAAGCCCAGAGCTTACAAATGCCCAATGGAAGACTATATCAGACAACGTAAAGCCAGCAAAAACCCAAGCACAAGACCAAGTAAAGCCCTTTTCTGTCCAGTTCTGCTCAGCCCTGGCATATTTAAGCATATTCAAGACCAGGGTCTTATTCAGAGAACCCAGACCAATTTATAACTGAAGATACCAGACGAAATCTACCTAGGCCTGTCAAGCCCATAACTCCTTTGACACTTTTACTATGTGTCCAAGTCCCAAGCCAGAGAAACCCGTAGCTCTCAAAGTGTGTGAACATGATAAGAATATTTGGAAGGGGTACCATGAAGGTGAGGGCAAAGAGGTTTACTCACTCTGTAATAACCAATGGAGCTTTTTCAAGATACCTATATCTGTAGAATATCAGAAAGAGATGCGGGGGTTTCAGGGACACATACAATTTCACAGACCACACAGTCTTACAGCGGCCAATTTCTTTTCACTCTTGCCTCACATGTTCATCTCTGATTAGATTTATTGTAGAATTAACGATAATTCCCATAAACTGTTTTGAGTATTAGTCAGGACAGCACACTAATAGCATAATTGCACACAGGCTATCTGGGGCAAAGCCATTACTAACCAGGTGACATTACTAACAAGATATATGACTTGTCCATAACACAGCTTCCCATCTGCAAAATGGGGTTACAAATATTACCTACTTCATTGAGTTGTGTGGTTTCAATGAGATAATTGTGTCATGGGTAGTCCTCAGGAAACACACAATAAATGTTGGCTTTTATTGTTATTGAGGGATTCTGGGGAATTGCTTGTGAATTTCTTCTAGAGATGAGAAGAATAAATTTCGAAGAACCACTTTCAGAGTGTTTGATTTTTCTACCACCAGTGAAACAAAGATGTTTCTGTACCATGTGCATTCACATTATGAACTCTGAGAAATGCAAAGGTGAAGATTCTAGCTCATCCAGGAACTACTGGGATTTGAAGATTTCCTAGGATACATGCAGAAAACAAACAGAAAACATACTTTGGAGCTATCAAAAATCTATTGGCAGCAATACTGTTTCTGCTAGCCAAGAATGCTAGATAGCTAAACTCTAAAGAAATGTCTGAGAAAATGGTTATAATCAGTGATGCTTTTTCTTCTGAGGCTGGTTTTTAGATCTAATGTTATAATAATTGAAACTTCTTTCTGATACTGTTTTTTTTTTTTTAAGATCTAACAATCCCTAGAAAAGAACCTTCCTTATTTTTCCTCATTAACTCATTCATTCATTCAAAAATAGTTTTTGGATATCTACTATAGGGCAGGCCCTGTGCCTACACTGAAGATACAAAGATGAATAAAACATGGACCTTGCATAATTTACTTGGGAGACACAAATGCATAAATAGGTATTCATACAATTTGGTTAACCTCTCTTCTAGAGGAAACTCAACATGTCCCTTCTACCCCACCATGCCAATTCTAAGGAGAACTAGGTCTAAAGTAATGGAATCTTCAGAGATGTACTGTTGAACTACAACTCTTTGAGTTGTCCCAGGATGTGAATGAGTTAAGACATGACAAATGTTTCTTCCTGCTGGTAATGAGATACTCCTTCCTTAAGTAGATCCAAAAGTGATCAGGGAGGATTCCATGACAAAGAGACCAAGGTCTGGGCTGCTTAAGGAATACCCAGGATCCTTGTTCCTATTCATGATCCATCACAGATCATCAGGGTACAGAGGGCTTGGGGCAGAGCTGTAACTAGTAACTTTGCATTTACCTCATGAGTTTACCTCTGAGCATTGACTCCTTAAGGAAAAGCTTGGGAGACCTGGGTTAACTTTATGGCATAGGTTTTCAGGCTCAACTGAATGTGTGTCCAAGATAGATGTTTAAGAAGTAGGCTCATTCTGGAACCTCTAACATAAAAACATTTGCCCTTACTGTGGCCAAAGTAAGAGTGGAGAAGTCCTATGTCATTCATTGTGAGAGGGCCTCTCTGCCCCATGGAATCAGGACTGATTCCTGAATCTAGATAAAACTCCTTTCAAAATAAGTTGAGCTCAAGACATGGATGGTACTGCTTCCCAGGTTTGTTTTCTTTTCAATCATATTTGTTATCAAAGATTGAGGACTGACCTGCTCTGAAATCTTAATCATGGTCATAAATTTAGACACTTAAAATGTGAGTTTAAGTCAAAAAAGATAGCGAGGTCAATCAATAAACACATAAAATGACTAAGAGCCCCTACAGCATAGAATTATCACCTTCAGTTGAAATGGAGGAAAAATCCAATGTAATTGTTACAAATCTAAGAGCTAACGAGGAAGAAATAAAGCTCATTCCCAGAATACTGTCCTCTAGAAACCAGATTTGCTCAGAGGCAGAAGGAAATCAGGTGGCAGATAAGAAAACTTTACAAGTTGGTGTCTCAAAAACAGAAACTATAAAATTGAAGTATGGAGGGAGTTCATCATAAACTTAAAAAGTAATGAGATCAGTTTAAAATGCTGTTCTTAATCATGTGGTTAATCTAGGGACTGTGGGAAAAGAGGGGGAAAAAAAAAGGAAAGGAAAACATCCAAATCTGGCAAACTGTATGCATATATAGTAGCATTTTTGGAATACCTTTTCCACACTTTGATAGTTCCCCATAAATCAGGTTCTCCTAGCATAAAATTAAAACAACAATAACCATATTTTTTAGTCTTCATCACTGCTATAGTTCAGATATATGTTGAATTGTCCTACTATGTATCTTTATTAGGGTTACTTCCTCCCTCTCTGAGAAAGTTTTCTCAAACTCTCAAAGTTTTCAATATTTCCTCCTTCACTCTTAATTGATACTGCTGCTTCATTTTTATTTGGAAAATTAGAATCCAAAAGAAGCTCATATATGTAATTCTTACATGCAGGAATGATGCCCGTGCTGAAGACCTTTGAAGCCATGAGTGTATAAGTGGAAGTTATGAGTGTGCTTGCACACCACCCTGGGCTAGTGAAGAGAATGATAAGAAATGAGGGTCAACAGCAATTGCACTACTAGGCATTTATCTAGAGGATACAAACATAGTGATTTGAAGGGGCAGCTGCACCCCAATGTTTATAGCAGCAATGTCCACAATAGCCAAAATATGGAAAGAGCTGAGATGTCCATCGACAGATGAATGGATAAAGAAGATGTGGTATATATCTACAAGGGAATATTACTCAGCCATCAAAAAAATGAAATCTTACCATTTGCAACGATGTGGATGGAACTAGTGGGTATTATGCTAAGTGAAATAAGTTACTCAGAGGAAGACAAATACCATATGATTTCACTCATCTGTGGAATTTAAGAAACAAAACAGATGAGCACAGGGGAAGGGAGGGAAAAATAAAACAAGACAAAATCAGAGAGGGAGACAAACCATAAGAGACTCTTAACTATAGGAAACAAACTGAGGATTGCTGGAGGGGTGGTGGGTGGGAGGATAGGGTAACTGGGTGATGGGAATTAAGGAGGGCACTTCATGTAATGAGCACTGGGTATTATATGCAACTGATGAATCTCTCTTTCTATATATATATCCTGTTGGTTCTATTTCTCTGGAGAACCCTGACTATACACCAACTCAAGATAAAGACAAAGAGAATTCTTAGGATGACAGCAAAGGGACATCCCATGATGATGGTGGTGCAGATGGTTTAGAGTGCTGCCAATCCAGATAGGAGAAGAACAAAGATCTCCTGAGTATACTGCCAAAGGGGAAGAAAGAAATCAGTAGCTACCTTGTTGTAATTGACACAGGGGAGCTAAATCTCACCTCTGAAATAGAAAGTCAATGGAGAATGTTTGAGATTTATGAATCAAAATAGATTCAGTGTGTGCATATCATTTGGAAACATGGCAATGTGTAAATGGTGGAATTAGCTAAATTGTTGAAAGGGCATGGGGACTGGGAGCCATGGAGGTTGGTGGGGCAAAAAACAGGGACATTGCTATATGACTTTTAGACAATTTGACTTTTAAATGATGTGCTTTTATTATTTTGAGTAAAAACTAAAAATATTTTTTTAAATGGGATGCTTCAGATTTTGCTAAAGATTCTGTAAGTCTGTTTGATTCTATTGACACTATTAGCATGGTGTGATGTCACGTTTTCTTTGAAAGTAACAATCATATGGACTAGATATCCATACACTGAGATATTTATAAAATAAAGTTGAAAAAAATTGAAAAAGTTGAAAAATAGAGCACAGAGCAATTTATAAACATAAAAGCAACAAAAACCATATACACATGTATATCTCATGTATATATAGTAGAAGCAACATAAAACATTAAAAAGCAACATAAAAACCATATATACATACATATTATAGATACCCATAGTATATATGACTATGTATATGATTTTTAGTGTTGCCCTCAATATTTAGAAATTACTGTTTATTTTATATATGTAAATAAGTAAGTACACACACACACAAACACACCCAGTTGTAATTAAAATGGAAAATAATGCCTAACATTAGAATGATTTCAAAAGTTAAAAAATTTTGGATCATTATCAAAATGGTACATTACATGGCTGTTAAAAATAAAATACATGAAGACTGTGACACATGAGAAAGAGTTCACGGTGCATTATTACATGAAACATTGAGAACGTATGTAGGTTATGATGGCAAGTAGGAAAAATACTCATGTGGATAAGAGTGCAAAAGTGAATTTTACAAATCAAATAGTTCAGGAAACAAAAAGTCAATTGAAGGAGAGATGGTGGATGTAGTTAGTGGCAACTTAGCTGTGAAGCTGTAAAGGGACAGTAGCTGGGCTAAGGAAGGTGGAGGTGGGAGAGAAACTCGCCCACCTGCAAGGCTGAAGGAGGTTTTGTGTTTGCTTGTTTGTATGATTCTTTATTTTAAGTTGGGAGATTGCTTTGGTTGGTATTCAGGACCGAGGAAGGAACAAGGGAATGTAGAAGCTGATAGTCTGGGAGGGAGAAGGAGAGTGAGGGAGAGAAAGAGAGAGGGAGGGAGATGGGGCGAGGGAAGGAGGGACGGAGAGCAGGAGGGAGGGAAGATGGAGGGAGGGAGAGAGGGGGTACTGAGGGAAGCGGGGAGAAGGAGGAAGAAGAAGGAGGAGAAAAAGGCTACCAGGGAGAGAGATGGGGAGAGAGGTGGTGCTGGCGTGAGGAGGAAGGTAGCATTCGGAGCACTGAAGGAGAGGTTAGCCTGGGCCAAGGAAATGAACTAGCACATGGCAGGAATTCTACTAGGGGGTCACCAATGCTGTATTTCATGTCATACTCACAACAACTGTGATTTTGACATTATGATCCTCATTTCATGAGTGAAAACCTGAGGCTCGGAGAGGTCAAATAACTTTCTTTAAAAATCTGTGCGCCTGGGGCGCCTGGGTGGCTCGGTCGGTTGAGCGGCTGCCTTCGGCTCAGGTCATGATCCCGGGGTCCTGGGATCGAGTCCCGCATCGGGCTCCCTGCTCTGCGGGGAGCCTGCTTCTCCCTCTCCCACTCCCCCTGCTTGTGTTCCCTCTCTCGCTGTGTCTCTCTCTGTCAAATAAATAGATAAAATCTTTAAAAAAAAAAAAAAATCTGTGCGCCTGTAGGCAATAGAGCTAGGATGGTTTCTCGCCTATGCTCTTTCCACCTTGTGACCTTTTGAGATGGCAGAAAGAATGCTAAGAGGGAAGTCCGTAAGAGGGTAACAAAGTCTCCAAGAAAGTCCGTAATAGGGAAGAGGAGGAATTGAAGGAGTTTTGAAAGATTAAGTTTAAACAGGTTAATCCTTTTTCTGTGATTTTCGGCCACTACTTGAGTTCCTGGGAAGAAGCTTCCTGGATTCCATTCATAGCACAGTGGTTGCCTAACAAGGCACTGAACTTCAACATTTCTTTATTCTACTGCCAGGACGTGGGTTTTTGTATTGTCACTTTACAGTCTACCTAAATGTTTTCAATCATTTAAATGACTGTGTCGTGTTTAGGTAAGTGGGTGATGAAACTTCTTCTTTTGACTTATATAAGTTGAAGATTCTAGAATGCAAATGGGGTTGCTAGTTTCATTACTGTAAAATGACTTCTGCAGAGCAGATATACAACAAGCAGAGAAGGGAAGCATCCCTTGAAAATAAGTGCTCTAATTGCACTGGGTTTCCAAGAATGTCAATGGGTTCCTGGGAACACCCCCAGACTCTAAAGGTGAGGCCTGTTGGAGTCTGAGACGCTGCAGATCCACAGGGGCCTTGTTAGTGCCATCCCCCACTCTGTGGGGCCCAATATGCCTGCCCATCAGCCTGTGCCTCTCAGAGCTTGTATAAAACAAGAGAGGTCAATGCAGACTTCTGAGAAATCAGATTTTCAGAGTGCCTCTTGAATATAGCAGTATGTTTGGGGTCAAAGACTGTCTACTAGTTGAAAGCCTTAAGGGTCAGTTCAGGCCATCCGAGGCCAGGTCTTCCTGTAGGAGGAGTGGCAGGGAAATGCACATGCTTATAGAACTTGGAATAGCTGTCCCCTTTCAGCTCCTGGGAAAGGGGCTGTGCGCGTCCACTTCTCCCTGAGTTGCTGCCGAAAGAATCCTGTTTCCTTCTCACGTTGTGGCCACCATCTTTCTCTTTGAAGGAAAATGGCGGGAGAAGGAGCTGAGCTAACACTAAAGCCTCTGTCAGAGGGCTTGGACAGTGCTGGTAAGAGGAGGGGGGACCAGAACCAGTAGTGGACTGTGGTGGGTCGGGGATGAAAGAGAAAATTAACAAGTGGCAGATTCTCTGTCCACCAGGCTCCTGCATGAACTTCAGTGGCCAGTGGAGATAAAAGCATTGGCCAGTGTTCTGGTCACCTACTGCTGCAAAGAAACCACTCCAAAATGTAATGACTTTAACAGAAACTGATTATCATGGCTCACAGTTCTGTGGGTTCACTAGGGCTCAGTTGGACACCTCTAATTTGGGGTCTCCCACATAGTCACAACAAGATATTTGCTGGGCTGCAGCCGGTGAAAGGATCAACTGGGCTAGACAATCGAGATGGTCCATTCACATGACTGGCAGTTGATGCTGGCTGTCAGCTGGGAGCTTAGGTGTACTTGTGTCCTCCCCAGGTGGCATGGGCTTCTTGGCGACTGGGTTCTCTGAGAGAGTGGTTTGAGAGTGAGCATCCCAAGGAACTCAGGTGGAGGTGGCAAGTCTTACAGCTGACCCTCAGAATTCTCAGAACGTTTCTCCTTCCCCTTCCTTTTCCCCTTCCCCTTTCTTTTCTTCTTCTTCTTCCTCTTCCTTTCCTCCTCCTCCTTCTTCTTCTTTCTCCTTCTTCTTCTTTCTCCTTCTTCTTCCTCTTACCACAAAAGAAACACCTGCTTTATTAATACAACAGCAAAGGAAAGGGTTTCCACAGATCACACAGCGCCCCTGGCAAGAGCCAAAATTACACTCATCACATGTGCACACCAGAGTTCAGGGACGCACGTAGGGGTCACAGATCACACACTTGACATCACACCTTTCACACAGTCTTTGGATTGGCAAAGACAACCTGCTCGCGGCAAGAGATCAAATCCAGATGACGTTTAGCCATAGCTCTGATGCAAACTGGCCACCGACTCAGAATGTTACTTCTGATAGGTCTCTGTTGGCCAAGGGAAGTCATTTAGGCCAGCTTCACTCTGAAAGGTGAGAATTAGACTCTACTTTTTGAAGCAAGGAGAAGCATGCCTATATAGTGAGGTCAGGAACTGATGGAGGCCACATTTCAGGCATCTCCTGCAGCCTGGATAAACCTCAGTCAGAGCGTGACAGTGGTAGCCCCAGAATGTGTGTAATGAAATGAAGCAAATGGTCATTGCATGCTGACTATGCAACAACACCTTTGCATACATTATTACATTTAATATTTTCAATAACCCCAGGAAGTAGTGTGGCAGATTGATTTTTCAGCTCCAATTCTTCATTGTTCCCTGGATCCATGCTCTTTGCAATGTAACTTTCCAGTGCCTCTCACATGAGACATGCACAAGGGGATTATTTCCCTGTACTTTTGGTTTGTACTTCCTTGACTTTTGGCTTGGCCATACGACTTACTTTGGCCCATGGAAAGAGAGTAGATGTCATGCAAACAAGGGTTTGAAACGTGCTTGTATTGTTTCAGAGAGTATGGTTGGCTATGCTCCCTGGCACTTTTGTCTTCACATTGAGAAGAATTTCTCCCAGGGTGGTGCTGACTCTTCTACCTGGAGCTCAGAACAAGACACATGGAACAGACTGTAGAGCCAGCTGGATTCAGAACTCGAGGCAGAGCTGTTCAGCCAAGCCTAGCCTAGGTCAGCCAATTCCCAGCTAGCTGACAATAGATGGGTGAAAGTAAATGCTTATTATTGTATGCTGCTGAGATTCTGTGGTTGTTTGTCATTGTTGAGTAATACAGTAGGCATTATTAGCTTCATTTCCCGCACTGAAGCCCTGAGCAGTTTTGAAATCAAGCTAGACTTAATACAGCACCCCATACTGTCTGCTACACGGGTACTACAGGAGATGGGCTAAGGTGGTGTGACCAAGCTCCTACTCTGCCCTGGTGGGCATGGGGTGGGGAGCTGGAGGAGAGTATTTTCTAGGGATCTAAGTGGGAAGGCTCCTCTCTGTATTGCTTCCCTAGGAAGTTCTCAGAGATTGCTGAGCATTTTTATCTTGGGGTGTGTGTGATTTGGCAGAGGCAGGGGGGTTGCTGCTGTACTGAGTCTCATTGTTTCCTGAGGAATTTCCACTGAAGTGATGAACAGCTGAAGAGAGGGCCTGTCTACAGAGCTCAAGCATGAAAGACAGCATTGTTGATTTGACTGCCTTGTGCAGTTAACTAAAAGACTCAGAAGACCCTGGGAGGGCGTTGGTCTCATAAAGAATAACTCTGTGTGTGTGTTTGGGACTTTATACCCTATAGAGCTCTAACATTTGATACTCTACGCAATGAGAATAAACAGAGGAGTTGGCATTCATCTAAGACTTGGCTTTTCATATTTATACAGATTAAAGCTCTCTTTTCTATATCCCATGCTTGCTCTCTCAATGAATGATGTTATGTGACTAAATGTGTGAGAGAAATCTCTTTACCTGGCTCTGAATGAGTCCCTTTACCTCATGAAGGCTCAGTTTCCACCTGGGCAGCATGAAGCTTGCCCTAACGACCTAACACCGTGAAGGGCAAATGAGAGCCTAGATGAAGAAACACAACCTTCATCAAATTGCCGGTAGATGAGCAAATCTGTATATTTCTGGATTAAATATTATTAATGGGTATCAAGAACCCAGAAGGATGAATTTTTATTTTACTTATTTTATTATTATTTTTTAAAGATTTTATTTATTTATTTGAGAGAGAGAGAGCATGAGAGGGGGGAGGGTCAGAGGGAGAAGCAGACTCCCTGCTGAACAGGGAGTCCGATGTGGGGGACTTGATCCTGGGACTCCAGGATCATGACCTGAGCTGAAGGTAGTCGCTTAACCAACTTAACCACCCAGGCCCAAGGATGAATTTTTAATTGTCTCATTTTTGCACTAAAAAATAATTTTTAAAAATGTATGTGGGGCTTGCCTCTGTCATTATCTGGCTACAGTCTGGTCTGTTCAGGTGAATGCTAATATGGTCACTGTCCACTGAAGCCAGTTAAGATCTGCAGAGAGATGTCAGCAACTCCAACGATCGTCCCTCGCATCTCTCAGCTACAGAGACACCATAGCCTGGTCATAGGTGTTGGTCCCATTGGCCACTTGCCAGATCCTCAAAGCCCCTTGACAAGGCCTTGGTGGGATCTGACATTGGCTCAGCTTCCTCTTCAGCTCCGGTCCAAGGGGGCATTTAAAGCCTATATATTTGTTTCTCTCTCATATTCCCTTTGAACTGGACAAATAATCCAAAAAAATAGAGTTTGAGAGGTAGAGGAGTTGCTTCCGTATCTCCTTTATCTATCCCTATGGACCTTCAGAAAACCAATCAATCTCCTCCAGAACACTGGGGTCCTTGGAAGGGATTAGGAACCCAGACACCCTCAGTCCAACCATAACATTGAGCATCCCCTCAAGCAAATGATAACATTTGCATTAGGGGATTTGATACTTGGATGTGTCTTAACTGTGACATTAATCTGGGAAATGCTAGCAGGAACCCAATGAAGACTCTCCATCCCAAGTCCTCCTCCAATCACAAGTGTTTGTTTTAGCAGTAGAGAAGATGGAAGGATGTTCTTACCTATATTGTGGTAAAGGATCAGACTGGGGTAAGTACCAACCAGCTCATGATTCAAGCAAAGAAAGGGAAGCATTGCCTGAACAATACATTTATGGGAAATAGAGCAATTATGCAGATCCAGGAGGCAGGAAGTAAAAGTGGGATGAGGAGCATTTAGATATAATCAAATCTCTAACATACAAGTGATTCAGGAATGGGTCCATGCCAGCCTGAGAGCAGCTGACTGCCACCACAAACCCAGTTTCCATTTCGCTCAGATGGCTTGCAAGACATTTCAACAGCAGAGTTGTAATGAGAACTTCCTTTCTAGGCAGGGAAGGGGCCAGTGCTCAAAATAACTTCAGTACCACCACCAAAGCCTGTAAAGAAAACATTTGACAAAGCGTGCACATTCCCAGAACCGAGGCTGCCTCTGGCCAGATCTCTATTCCAATGCAAAAACTGTCACATTCTGGGGCGCCTGGGTGGCTCAGTCAGTTAAGTGTCAGACTCTTCATTTTGGCTCAGGTCATGATCTCAGGCTCATGAGGTCATATTCAGAATGGTGGAGAATGGAGTGGAGAGCAGATGCTCTAGGGCAAAGCCTGGCTCTGCGAGCTTTTTCAGGGTTTTCAAGAGTAAAAGGCATACAGAGTGTAATGGGCTGTCACATTCATGCCAACCAAGAATGATAAGAAGACAGGTATGTCAATTGCATCAATGATCCCCTAACTAGAGAATTCTGTTAATTAGAAGACCCAGGTAACTTCAGGCGTAAAACATAAAAAGAAAATCTTGTGCCCACTTGAGAAATCCCAACCATGTTGAGGGGCTTCCTCTTTCCTACTCACAGGTAATACATCAAGAAAGTAAAAAAAAAAAAAAAAATTGTAGGGAATTTTGTCAAAATTAATTTTGGGGGGCTCCTACTAAAGTCATGTGGAGGGATGCTCTGCTAGCTTTGTTCAGTTGTGCTTACAGCACATGCTATGAAGCCTTTTCTTATGGGATTGTTTATGGCTTCCTGAGTCTGGATACTTACTTGTTTTAAACGTAAAGGTATTTACTTTTTAACTACTTAGTTGGCACCACAACTTTCAGGAATGCATGTCAATTGAAGGAAGAAAGTATTTTCTTAGTTTAGAACTCTATCAAGAATTGTTTGCCACTTGAGAACAATCATGTCACCAATGCTCATATTATTCACACTACTTGTTGCAGATACTTACGTGAGTCTGCATTTCATGGTGATTCTATGTCCAGATACAAACCCCTAAATATTAAAGTTTTTCATATTCTTTTTTTGTGTATTTGATCTGTCAAAAACTGATGAGTGTGATAAGGTCTTCCCTCTTGTAGTTTTGCTAGTCTCTTGTAGCATTTCCAACAGGTTTTTTTGCTTGTTTGCCTGATTCTACATAATTTGGTCTATAACAAATGATTATGATTGTTAGGTCTTCAATGGGAATTGCATATTTTATCATCGTAAATGACTTCCTATTATTTTATTTACTGATTTTGCCCTAAATTGAACTCTTTTGACAACCATATTAAGGCCCCTAATTTTATTATTTACTTAAAATGTACTTTTATATGGTTGCCATTTTTTTTCACATATCAGTGTTTCTTTTAGTTTTATTTTGTCTAATACCTGGATTTTTAAACAAAATCTGAGTCTTTATCTTTTAATAAAACAGTCTAATTTGGGGCGCCTGGGTGGCTCAGTTGGTTAAGCGACTGCCTTCAGCTCAGGTCATGATCCCAGGGTCCTGGGATCGAGTCCCGCATCGGGCTCCCTGCTCTGCGGGGAGCCTGCTTCTCCCTCTCCCACTCCCCCTGCTTGTGTTCCCTCTCTCGCTGTGTCTCTCTCTGTCAAATAAATAAATAAAATCTTTAAAAA
>NW_027938102.1:0-220 GCF_054177405.1 Leptonychotes weddellii | reverse complement strand
ACCCTCTCTCTCTCAAATAAGAAATAAATAAATCTTTTTTTAAAAAAATAGAAATTCTCTTAGTGCTAATAAATTTGCTAGTTGGTTTTCTTGTAACACATATTTAGGACTTAAGTGTTTCAACCACTTGCAAAAATTCTAGAACAACTGTACCTCCCAAGCAGTGGTGGTGATTTGGCACATTCCAAAATGATATGAACTGATGTAGCGATTCAACTGT
>NW_027938101.1:0-220 GCF_054177405.1 Leptonychotes weddellii | reverse complement strand
TTGTTGCTCTTCTTTTCTTCGATCTCCTGTTGAGTTTGTAGGTGTTCAGAATGGTTTGATCCCTATCCAGCTGAATTCCTGAGAGGAGACGAAATCCAGGTCTCCTACTCCTCCGCCATCTTGCTCCGCCCCCCCAAATAAAATCATTTTTAAAAAGGATAAAAAAAGACACTTCAGAAGAGGTAGTATGATGTTATGTGTGTTAGCTCAAGCTAACTAA
>NW_027938100.1:0-220 GCF_054177405.1 Leptonychotes weddellii | reverse complement strand
TACACAAATACCGAACAACATGTAGCCTGTGAGTTTCTGTACCTGAGATGACTGGCCAACTTAAAATGTCACACACTGTCTGTGAAAGGTTTTCCTCTTTTTGGAACCAACCTCGGAGAGGGGCTCTGTGTGCTCTGTGGGACTTAGTATTGAGAAGCAATGACCAGCGGTGAGAAGGGTGAGAATGAGGTCTGCAGGGCAGAGTAGGGGCCGGGCAGAG
>NW_027938099.1:0-220 GCF_054177405.1 Leptonychotes weddellii | reverse complement strand
TCAGGGTCTGACTGTATAATCGAGAGTTGTCCAATTAATTTCTATACTGAATATAAGATTTATTAAAAGATACATAGACCTTTTTTTAAATGTGGTAAAAACACATTAAAAAATTTATCATCTTGGGCGCCTGGGTGGCTCAGTTGGTTGAGCGACTGCCTTCGGCTCAGGTCATGATCCTGGAGTCCCTGGATCGAGTCCCGCATCGGGCTCCCTGCTC
>NW_027938098.1:0-220 GCF_054177405.1 Leptonychotes weddellii | reverse complement strand
GTTTGGCATCTAGAATATGCAGCTCAACCCATACCCCTTATTCTGATGATATATTAAATTTATCTCTCTTTCCTATTGTTCATATTGGCACTTTTTCTAGAAGTCTGAAATGAAGTTCACAAATGGAAACACAATGATGCCTCAGAACTAGCCTAAAATTCACCTTTCCTCTCTTTTACCCAATAATGGTGTTTTTTTTAAATTTTTTTATTGTTATGTT
>NW_027938097.1:0-220 GCF_054177405.1 Leptonychotes weddellii | reverse complement strand
ATATGCATATATCATAATTGTATGAAGCTTTGGCTCCATATAGGATCCTATGTGCTTTCTCATTCATATGAAGAGGCTGTCTGGAAATGATAAATGGTGCTTGAAGTCAGAAGGGCAGGATTAGTAGCTATGTGCTGTTGGGTAAAGCGCGTCACCTCCGTTTCTTCAGGATAAAGAGCAGAGCTTGGACAAAATGACCTTCAAAAAGCCAACAAGTACT
>NW_027938096.1:0-220 GCF_054177405.1 Leptonychotes weddellii | reverse complement strand
GGAGTCACTGTTTTAGCTGCATTGTGAATGTCGGTAAGAGGTGGCTTAATGAGGATGATAGGAAGCAATATTTCAGGAATTAAGATTGGGATTTCCAAAGTAAAAAATCATGGGAAAGAAATAGCAAACTAGAAGTACTTCAGAATGTTTGTATCATAAGTAATTTGAAGGAAGGGCAGTACCTAAAGAGAGAAAAGTATCAAGATAATCAATTATCTGT
>NW_027938095.1:0-220 GCF_054177405.1 Leptonychotes weddellii | reverse complement strand
GGGAGGCGCTGGGCTGCAGGGGGAGGCTCTGGGCTGCAGGAGGAGGCTCTGGGCTGCAGGGGGAGGCTCTGGGCCCGCAGGGGGAGGCTCTGGGCTGCAGGAGGAGGTTCTGGGCTGCAGGGGGAGGCTCTGGGCCTGCAGGGGGAGGAGCTGGCCTGCAGGGGGAGGCTCTGGGCTGCAGGAGGAGGCTCTGGGCCTGCAGGGGGAGGCTCTGGGCTGC
>NW_027938094.1:0-220 GCF_054177405.1 Leptonychotes weddellii | reverse complement strand
GGTGGCCAGGGACAGCTCCTGGTAGGTGGAGGACACGGAGAACCTTCCTTTTCCACACGGTGGCCAGGAGAACCTTCCTCTTCTGCATGGTGACCTCGGCCTGGACCCGAGAGGACCTGGGTGTCCACAGAGAGGGGCTCACTGCTTCGTCCAGAGCCGGGGTGGGGGGCAGGGGCCAGGGCTCCTGCAGGAAACAGGAATGCAGGGGTTACTGCTGCCC
>NW_027938093.1:0-220 GCF_054177405.1 Leptonychotes weddellii | reverse complement strand
GGTGTACTTAGAGCAGAGGGATTGATCTAACACACTAATGGTGGTGGTGGTTTGAGAAGAGCTGTTGTGGTGGGAGGAGAGATGGTGGAAAGTGATTCCCCTGAAACCATGAGGGCCTCAGAGAGAGGTGAGTGTCTTAGAGAAGAGGAGGTAGGCTATGTCGACTGGTGGTGCTGGTGATGGTGGAGACTAAGATTGAGGAAACGTGACTGAGATTGAT
>NW_027938092.1:0-1286 GCF_054177405.1 Leptonychotes weddellii | reverse complement strand
CCTTCCAACACCTCCCAGCAATCGCGCTTCCCTTCCCCCTTCTGGGTCTCGGGTTGGGGACATTTCCATGGGGAAAGCAGCTCGGTGGGCGGCCAGGGCTTGAGGGCAGAAGGATTTAGTGGAAATCACATTCCTGAAGGTCCCTCCTTATGCCTGGCGCAGGCCACAGGCTTGGCAAGGGGGTTTCCTGCTTAGCCCTCCACCCTGAACAGGTGGGTCTTCCAGGTCCTTCATTCAGGGGTCCAGCCCCAGAACCCAGGGTGCAGGAACACGAGCTTGGGATGGCGGGGGCCCAGGCCGCATCACAGGGGTAGGGCCCTTCCTGCAATGTGACCACGGCAAAGCACAGAGCAGATACCAGGAGGGCAGCTCCCACCTGACCTGGTCTCCCCTGAGACCATGCAGACCCTCCGCGTGGTGCTGGGGCAGGGGGCCGGCCGACCTCGGCCCTTCCCGAAGGCTCCATCCCTCTGCATCTGCTGGCGCATGGAGGCTCCCGCGGGTGTTTGAAGTGTGCACACGGGCACACTGCACACACGGGTGTAAGGGGCTGAGCACGTGCACGTGGGGCTGGGTGTCCCCACGCACATGTATGTACAGGCAACTCTATCTGCGAGCTTCCGTGCCCACTTCTGGGTGTGACCTCCCCATGTGCGGCCCGCGCGTCTGCACGCTCCTTCACGGGCTGGCCCGGCCCCTCCCAGGCTTGAGCCCGCCCAGGCAGTACCTGTCATCAGCTTGCGGCGCACGTCATCCGCTCACCGTCTGCTCGTAGACACAGCCGTTCAGTTACTCCGTAGCGGCTACAGGCCGTTAGGCCGTCAGTCGGCTTCATTCCAGCCTGGCAGCCCACCAGCACGCAGTAGAACCATCGAAACAACAGCAGCAACAAGCAGCCGCGTCCCTACCGCGTCCGTGACACTCCCGTTAGTGCCTGCCTCAACGGGGAAGAGCCACTTCTTAGTTAGAAGATGTCACACTGCACCAGCCGGATGGACATGCACGCTGCGCGCGAGTGGACATACAGACATGCACCTGAGCAGACGTGCATGCACACACGGACACATGCACACAGATGCATGCACACAAATGTCTGCACACAACACAGATCTGGGCCCTGTAGCCACCTGCCAGGTGTCAGCTGCCCCTGGGCCCCCGGCGGCCAGTGAGGGCCAGAGCAGGATCAGAGAGCTGAGAGGCGTGCTGGGAGCCAGCAGCAGGAGGTGAGAGGCTCCAGCCTGGGACCCCGTCCTCCCTAAGCAGCCTGCACGTGGACCCCAGCTTCT
>NW_027938091.1:0-220 GCF_054177405.1 Leptonychotes weddellii | reverse complement strand
TGGAACTGTGCCCAGTGCTTGTCGTTCACGACCCCACTCGGTCTTGTGGGGGCCCCATCATAGAGAGGTCAGGCGAGGTGCCCTAACCCCCAAAGAAGACCCAACCTCCCACGATCTCCCAGGCCTCGCAACTATCCTTGGAGCTCAGGCCCCACAGCTCAGTGGCCCCTGAGGCGTGGAGGTGTGGCCGTCAGCAGAGCCCACCTGGGGGCCACCCGCC
>NW_027938090.1:0-220 GCF_054177405.1 Leptonychotes weddellii | reverse complement strand
TTTCTCTGCATCCTCACCAACATCTGTTGTTTCCTGACTTGTTAATTTTAGCCATTCTGACTGGTGTGAGGTGGTATCTCATTGAGGTTTTGATTTGTATTTCCCTGATGCCAAGTGATGCTGAGCATTTTTTCATGTGTCTGTTGGTCATTTGTATGTCTTCTTTGGATAAATGCCTGTTCATGTCTTCTGCCCATTTCTTGACTGGATCATTTGTTCT
>NW_027938089.1:0-220 GCF_054177405.1 Leptonychotes weddellii | reverse complement strand
AGGGAGCCCGATGCGGGACTCGATCCCGGGACTCCAGGATCATGACCTGAGCCGAAGGCAGTCGCTTAACCAACTGAGCCACCCAGGCGCCCCAAATATGTGTTTTCTTAAGCCATTGAAACTTCTTTTAATTTTTCAGGAAAATGAATTTAAGTGGATAGCATAAATAGTATAACTTTTAGTTTAAAAACATTTACACGGCACTTTATGGAGCATATTT
>NW_027938088.1:0-220 GCF_054177405.1 Leptonychotes weddellii | reverse complement strand
TTCAGCAAAACTTGGGCGCCGGGGTGGCTCAGTCGGTTGAGCGACTGCCTTCGGCTCAGGTCATGATCCCAGGGTCCTGGGATCGAGTCCCACATCGGGCTCCTGGCTCAGCGGGGAGCCTGCTTCTCCCTCTGACCCTCTCCTCTCTCATGCTGTTTCTCTCTCGCTTGCTCTCTAATAAGTAAATAAATAAAATCTTTAAAAAAAAAAAAAAGAATGT
>NW_027938087.1:0-220 GCF_054177405.1 Leptonychotes weddellii | reverse complement strand
GGGGGTGGGGATTGAGGACCGCACATTCTGCATGGAGCACTGGGTGTTATGCACAAACAATGAATCATGGAACACTTCATCTAAAACTAATGATGTAATGTATGGGGATTAACGTAAGAATAAAAAATTAAAAAAAAAAAAACCGTTCTGTCTCAGTGTTTCAGGCTGGTTTGTAAACAAAGTTATAAGGAAATATATTGGGGAATTATTTCCAATGCTT
>NW_027938086.1:0-220 GCF_054177405.1 Leptonychotes weddellii | reverse complement strand
TTTTTTTTTAAGATTTTCTATTTTTTTATTTATTTGAGAAAGAGAGCAAGAACGAGCAGGGAGGAGGGGCAGAGGGAGAGAGAGACAGACTCTGCACTGAGCAGGGAGCCCGATGTGGGGCTCCATCCCAGGACCCTGGGATCATGACCTGAGCCAAAGGCAGACGCTCAACCGACTGAGCCACCTGGGCACCCCGTGGGCGTTCTATTTATTCAGTTGA
>NW_027938085.1:0-220 GCF_054177405.1 Leptonychotes weddellii | reverse complement strand
TGAGGTCATTCGGGTGCATCCTAGTCCAATATGACTAATGTTCTCATGAGAAGAGAAAATTCAGACACAGACATGAGCCTACACAGAGGTACGACCATGTGCGGACACAGGGAGAAGGCGGCCGTCTGCAAGGCATGGAAAGAGGCTTCAGGAGAAACCAAACCTGCTGACACCTTGATCTTGGACTCCTAGCCTCCAGAATTGTGAGGAATAAATTTCT
>NW_027938084.1:0-220 GCF_054177405.1 Leptonychotes weddellii | reverse complement strand
TATTACAGTAATTATGGCACTGTGGCACACTCATGGAAGAAGAGTCTGGCTTTGGTAAGTTTTCTCGAAACAAATGAATGGAATTTATAGTTGTGTAGCCCTCCAGAGTCCACAGAGGCTTTTCAGGTGCTTCGTTTCCCTTGTTTGCTCTTCACTATAAACTGTGAAGCAGGAAGGGCAAATATGAAGATCCATGCCCGCATCATCGATGTGTGCATTA
>NW_027938083.1:0-220 GCF_054177405.1 Leptonychotes weddellii | reverse complement strand
GACCGTTTTCAGAAAAATCTTAAGTGTACAATAGTTGTCTAAAACTGGAGTAGCTTAAATACTAGGTCTCAGAAGTCTGAAAAATAGCAAAGAAGACTGGGTTTGGAAAGCAAGGTCTGAAGTTGCTTGTCATATTCTGAAGCTATGAAGAATAAAATGTTTCCACTTTGGATTACAAAACCCCATTTATGATTTTAAAAATTACACTTGAAATAAAATG
>NW_027938082.1:0-220 GCF_054177405.1 Leptonychotes weddellii | reverse complement strand
TCCTTCCTGAAAATGATTACCGACGTAAGGGTCCACATTTGTAAGCCGGTTTAAAGCCTGGGGGCATTTCGTGCACTCACAGTGTTGTCAACCATCACGACTACGTAGCTCCAAAATGTTTGCATCATCCTCGAAGGAGACCCATTACGTGGTCACTCCCCATCCCCATCTTCCAGCCCCCGGCAACCGCTCACCTTGCATTCGCATGAATGCATGAATT
>NW_027938081.1:0-1286 GCF_054177405.1 Leptonychotes weddellii | reverse complement strand
TCATGACCTGAGCCGAAGGCAGACACTTAACCATCTGAGCCACCCAGGCGCCCCCATCATCTGTATGTTAATCAGGCTTTCCCTCCCACCATCCATGAAGGCAAAGACCAGAGACCCATACTGCCAATCAGTGTACCCCAGCACCTGGCACAGATCCTTACTGTGTTCAGAAAATATTTCTTCAGGGCCACTTGGGTGGCTCAGCCAGTTAAGCATCTGACTTCGGCTCAGGTCATGATCTCAGGGTCCTGGGATCGAGCCCCGCGTCGCGGGCTCCCCGGTCAGTGGGGAGTCTGCTTCTCCCTCTCCCTCTGCCCCTCCCCCTGCTCGTGCTTGCTCTCTCTAATAAATAAATAAAATCTTTAAAAAAAGAAAAGAAAATGTAGGTTCAAAGGGAGAAGAAAGGAGAAAAGGGGAGGAAGAAGAGAGGGAGAATTTAATGAATTAACTCATGGATGGGTTGATTGGTCATTTTTCCCAGATAACTGAACCTGGACCCTGAGAGGCTCCAAAGAGCCCCCACCCTCTTCATTTTGCCAGGAGCCTTCAAATGGGCACTTAGCATCAGTCAGATTTTGGCAAACAGAGTATCTGTAATAGAGTAGTCTGGAAAACTGGCCTAAATATAAACCGGACTGGATATGACCTAAAAACCTAGCTCCGAGGTTGGCATCTAACACTTTCTCAGGTAAGAAAAAGTAGACGTGGCAAAATGGTTACAATTGGTCCATGTAGGTGAAGGGTGGACAGGGGTTCATGACATTCTTCTTGCAATTTCTACATAGGTCTAAACTTCTCAAACTCAAAAAACTGAAAAAACAGACAAAACTAAATTATAGGGTTAGAAGTCAGGACAGTGGTTGTCTTTGAGGATGTGGTAATGAGGGGAGCAGGCTGCTGAGGCACTGGCATGTTCCATTCTTGAAACAGATGGTTTTCACATTTTCACTGATCAGCACAGCTTCGTTTGGGACACTTTTTTGCATATATGCTTAATGTCACAATAGGAAGAGTTAAAAAAAATTTTTTTAAAGCAAACAAATACATTTCTGAAGGCTCTGTGGGATCATGAGCATGTTCTAGCCCTAGGATGGGACCCCCTGAGTTCTGTCCAGCTGACTGGCCAAGCCCCCAGGGCCGATTCCAGAAGTCCATGCAGGGCAACTGCCTCTACTTCCCCCTCCGAGCTCCCCATCTGAGCTCTCCCAGGTGCCTCACACGGAAGTCCAAATACAATTGATGCCAGACCCCTCTTTTTGAAGAAAACAACAGACCCGGCCTCTCTG
>NW_027938080.1:0-220 GCF_054177405.1 Leptonychotes weddellii | reverse complement strand
TACAACTTACAAATAATTTATCAAATTAGACTTAACATGTGCCTGATTTTTTCTCAGGTGGCAAAAGAAATGTGTTGACTCCATGTGGTATATATATACAATGGAATATTATGCAGCCATCAAAAGGAATGAGATCTTGCCATTTGCAACGACGTGGATGGAACTGGAGGGTATTATGTTGAGTGAAATAAGTCAAACACAGAAAGACATGTATCATATG
>NW_027938079.1:0-220 GCF_054177405.1 Leptonychotes weddellii | reverse complement strand
CAGTGGGGAGTCTGCTTCTCCCTCTCCCTTTCCCTCCTTACTCTTTCTCCCTCTCTCGCTCTCTCTCAAGTAACTAAATAAAATCTTTAAAAAAATATTTTGAAAATAGTACATTTAGAATATTTATTTTCACCAAGTAGTGGTTTTCTCATGTGGGACTGAACAATTTTCCCAGTGTTCTTTAACTCAGAAATTTTCAGCAAAAACCATTATTTTCTTG
>NW_027938078.1:0-220 GCF_054177405.1 Leptonychotes weddellii | reverse complement strand
TTCATGGCAGTCACACCCAGGGGCAAAACGTAATGGGTTCCAAAATTCAGTCTACCATGTTCCCTTTTACCTGTAAATTCATTTATATCTAAATATCTATGTCTATGTATAGGTTCTGGAGCAGATTTATATTTTCTTAATAGTAAGCCTGGAATTCTTTTATATGTGAATTTAATAGTTTATCCACACAACTCAGCTAATGAGTATCCTCATGTCACTC
>NW_027938077.1:0-220 GCF_054177405.1 Leptonychotes weddellii | reverse complement strand
TCTGGTGTGAATTGGCAATTCGTAACATGTAGTTGATACTTACGTCCACCTACTGAATAAACAAATGGGAGGATGTTGTTTCCTTAGCATAGAAAAAAGATATATAAATAAATATATTTTTTGTTTTTATAATAAGCAAGAACACCAAAATCATAGATTTCTCTTTAAGGTGAAAATGAATAATTAACATTTATGAAGCCATCTAATTTAAACATATCTT
>NW_027938076.1:0-220 GCF_054177405.1 Leptonychotes weddellii | reverse complement strand
TTTTTTTTTTTTTTGTTGTTGTTGTTGTTGTTTTTCCTCCTAGATTTCTAGGAATTCTCTTTATTTACTGGAAGGATTAGCCTCTATAAATTTTTTTGCAAGTATCTTCCCATTTTTCTTTTACTTTTGAAATGATTTCTGGTGTTATCTTCCTTCTTTTACCATGCTGAAACTTTACCATGCTGAAAAATGCAGTTGGACTTTTCTTGCATTCAGGTAA
>NW_027938075.1:0-220 GCF_054177405.1 Leptonychotes weddellii | reverse complement strand
GGGTCTTGTTTTTTTATCCATTCTGATACCCTGTCTTTTGAAGGGGCATTTAGCCCATTTACATTCAGGTTAACTATTTAAAGATATGAATTTAGTACCATTGTATTGCCTGTCAGGTGGCAATTACTGTATATGTCTGTGTTCCTTTCTGGTCTATGTTACTTTTAGGCTCTCTCTTTGCTTAGAGGACCCCTTTCAATATTTCTTGTAGGGCTGGTTT
>NW_027938074.1:0-220 GCF_054177405.1 Leptonychotes weddellii | reverse complement strand
TTTTTTTTTTTTAAGATTTTATTTATTTATTTGACGGAGGGACACAGCGAGAGAGGGAACACAAGCAAGGGGAGTGGGAGAGGGAGAAGCAGGCTCCCTGCAGAGCAGGGAGCCTGATGTGGGACTCGATCCCAGGACCCTGGGATCATGACCTGAGCCGAAGGCAGTCGCTTAACCGACTGAGCCACCCAGGCGCCCGGGATAAATGATAATTTTCTAA
>NW_027938073.1:0-220 GCF_054177405.1 Leptonychotes weddellii | reverse complement strand
TTCCCCTTTCTCCACAACCTCTCCAACAAAAACCTGTCCATTTTTGCCATTCTAACTGGTGTAAGGTGGTATCTCAGTGTGGTTTTGATTTGGATTTCCCTGATGGGTAATGATGATGAACATTTTTTCATGTGTCTGTTAGCCATATTAATCTTATAGTTGATGGGCACTACATTCTTTCCAGTTTTTAGCTGCTTTTAAAAATAATGCTATGAAAATT
>NW_027938072.1:0-220 GCF_054177405.1 Leptonychotes weddellii | reverse complement strand
CCAGAGAAGCCAGTGAGACATGCTGTTATATTTCTTGAACAATCAAATACAAAAAGATGCACACTAGGTAATTGCAATGATTTTATTCTATATTTATTTAGCTTTAGTTTATTTCAGACAGTGTTTTTAATATTAAGCATGCAGATGTATGTGTGTTCCATGCTCCTTATCCTATGAGTTGCATTCATTATAAATTAAAGGAAGTAGTGTTTGCTTCATG
>NW_027938071.1:0-220 GCF_054177405.1 Leptonychotes weddellii | reverse complement strand
GGTGGGTATTGAGGAGGGCAAATTCTGCATGGAGCACTGGGTGTTATGCACAAACAATGAATCATGGAACACTTCATCTAGAACTAATGATGTAATGTATGGGGATTAACATAAGAATAAAAAAAAAAAAAAGAAATAAAGTCTCTGAATCAGCGTTTATACTGTGAGTGCAGGTATCATGTACAGATATGTACAGGTATTGGCCAAAATATAGACTGTC
>NW_027938070.1:0-1286 GCF_054177405.1 Leptonychotes weddellii | reverse complement strand
TTTTAGTTTGAGAAAACTCATTTATGTGTTCTAGAACTTACATAGTTATTTGTAAAACACACATTTTAGAAGCACCAACTATTTTCTGATTGGTGCAGGTAAGGAAGTAACAGGAAGGGTCAGGAAGGAGCCCCCTCTGTGCTCCTGACGCAGTGGTTCTGTCAGGACTGAGAGGAGAGCCCTGCTTCCAGCTCTCTGCCTCCTCAGGGTGTGGTCTCTGGGAGAGGACACTGCCCTCCCCGCACCCAGCCCCTCTCTGCTGGTTGACCAGCTCCCACCCTGTCCTCCAGCCTCCAGCATCTTCTACCACCTTCCCCCTGGAGCCAGATTCCTCTATGTCTGAGAAGTTCGGTGTCGTCAAAGGATAACCTCTCAAGCTTTGAAACCCTTCTTGGACTGTTGGATTATTTGAAGATGGAAGGAAAAAAAGTGTGTTCCACACCACTAATTCCACTTTATATTTACACTGGAGCTGTGCAGTTAGAAACATATAAGATTCTCGAGGCACCTGGGTGGCTCAGTTCGTTAAGCGTCTGCCTTCGACTCAGGTCATGACCTCAGGGTCCTGGGATTGAGCCCCGCATCATGCTCCCTGCTCAGTGGGGAGCCTGTTTCTCCCTCTCCCTCTGCCTACTGCTCTGTCTACCTGTGCTCTCTCTCTCTCTGTCAAATAAATAAATAAAATCTTTAAAAAAAGAAACATATAAGATTCTAATTATAAAATATTCACAGATAATTATACTTTTATTTTATAGATTCATATGCTCCAATACTGAGACATTTTCAGTTCTGTTTATACAATTTATACAAATTAGTGTGTATTTATCCTCTACAGTAAGAACCAGATATTCACCAATCGCATCATTTTCACGTATAATATCAATATTTTGGCCAATGTCAAAAATAAATAGATATCAGCAGGATATGACATGTGCATGACAAAAGTTCAGGGATGCTTGCCAGAGGGTAATTCATGTTGATGGCATAGGGATTATTGAAGTGAATTCCTAGGTGAGGAGGTTGCCAAAGTCCATGTGTGGGTCTGGCCAGATGTGTGGGTCTGGCCCACCTCTCAGCTCCCCATGTGAGGAAGGAACTGAATGAGGACACTCAGGAAGACACATGGATCTTCAACTAGAAAAACAGTTCCCTTGGGATGATGCATCATCTCCATATGGGGTAGTTGTCTATGACCATACATCTATTCCACATATATGTCCCATCTCTGCTTCTGGTCAAGGACAAAGATAGGTATGAGAAGGGGAAGGTGGAAACAGAAATAAGGA
>NW_027938069.1:0-220 GCF_054177405.1 Leptonychotes weddellii | reverse complement strand
GTCTTTATCACTTGAGAATGTTTTAATGATGAGGGAAGACGCCAAGAGAGGGAGAGAAGCTCCTCATCCATATGTAGAAACTTTTATGCCTTAGTAAGTGTGTTCACACCTTCGCTAGCCTATTTAATGCTCGATCTTTTGGGAAGCTCTGATTTGTAAGGTCATCTGTCCTGTTTGATCCTGATGGCAGATTTGGATACGGTTAGGTTGAATGTGTTCT
>NW_027938068.1:0-220 GCF_054177405.1 Leptonychotes weddellii | reverse complement strand
TTCTATATCTACGAACTTATATATATATACACACACATCTATGATTTTTTCTATATCTGCCATCTGTACTAATATTTTTTTTGTTACTTTTTTTTTTATTCTTATGTTAATCCCCATACATTACATCATTAGTTCTAGATGAAGTGTTCCATGATTCATTGTTTGTGCATAACACCCAGTGCTCCATGCAGAATGTGCCGTCCTCAATACCCACCACCAG
>NW_027938067.1:0-220 GCF_054177405.1 Leptonychotes weddellii | reverse complement strand
GAATAGAGAGCCCAGAAATGGACCCTCAACTCTATGGTCAACTCATCTTCGACAAAGCAGGAAAGAATGTCCAATGGAACAAAGACAGTCTCTTCAACAAATGGTGTTGGGAAAATTGGATAGCCACATGCTTTCATTTCATCTATAACCAAACTGAACAGGAGTGACAATGTGGAAATGAAAAGAGTTTACTCCTGTTCAGCTTGAGAAATTGCATTTG
>NW_027938066.1:0-220 GCF_054177405.1 Leptonychotes weddellii | reverse complement strand
TCCCTTTCGTTTTGTGGCATCGCCACATTTGATCTGGCTTTTAAGATGGTTGCTTAATGAAAGCAATGGCTGGGAGAGACTGGTCAAAAGCTGTTGATGCAGGATGGTAGAGTTCTGGTGTGGCATCTGGTGCTGCCCTGGAGCTTTAGAACTGCATTGGTCCATTTTAAAAGAGCTCTCCCTGAAATATACTCATTTATTTATTGATCCCCTTAAAAAG
>NW_027938065.1:0-220 GCF_054177405.1 Leptonychotes weddellii | reverse complement strand
GCAGACCCCGCGCCGGAAGATGAGAAGAAAGAATAAATGTTGCCTTGTTTTATGTGTTCTAAATACTTTTTTAAATGGAAAAAAAAAGATGTTTTTTGAGTTTTAATGGTGTTATGTGGTTTGTGTATTAATATTTTTCTTGTCCATATCGCACCACCAAAGGCTTTTGGACCATTTAGCATCACAAGCCAAATGGCACCTTCCCCTTTCTTAAGCCTTT
>NW_027938064.1:0-220 GCF_054177405.1 Leptonychotes weddellii | reverse complement strand
TCACTTATTTTTTTTAAAGATTTTATTTATTTGTGAGAGAGAGAGAGAGAGTGAGCGCATGAGCATGGGGGAGAGGCAGAGGGAGAGGGAGAGGCAGGCTGCCCACTAAGCAGGGATCCTGATGTGGGGCTCCATCCCAGGACCCTGAGATCATGACCTGAGCCTAAGGCAGATACTTAACCAACTGAACCACACAGGCACCCCAAGAAATCAGTTATTT
>NW_027938063.1:0-220 GCF_054177405.1 Leptonychotes weddellii | reverse complement strand
TCGTTTGCTTCCAAGCACGGCAGGCAAATGTTTTCAGAAGGCAAGGGTGTTGTGGACATTGCTGCTATAAACAACTGTGGAAAGAGCCAAGATGTCCATCGACAGATGACTGGATAAAGAAGATGTGGTATATATATATACAATGGAATATTATGCAGCCATCAAAAGGAATGAGATCTTGCCATTTGCAACGACGTGGCTGGAACTGGAGGGTATTATG
>NW_027938062.1:0-220 GCF_054177405.1 Leptonychotes weddellii | reverse complement strand
TGACTGAGATCCTGAAACAATGACAAGATCATCAATGGCGAGCCCAGTTGGGTTCACAGTTGCACACGCCTCTTGGAGGCATTGCCGCTTCACTGAAGCTTCCCGGGATGTCAGGGCACCTCCTCAAGTTCCACAAGCAAGTTGCTGCATCTTGCTTTCACCTTAGGCCTTATTGGGGCTTTTCCTGTTACCCAGGTCATGGTGCCGGGGAAGACAAAAT
>NW_027938061.1:0-220 GCF_054177405.1 Leptonychotes weddellii | reverse complement strand
TCCCTGCTCCACAGGAAGCCAGCTTCTCCCCCTCCCATTCCCCCTGCTTGTGTTCCCTCTCTTGCTGTGTCTCTCTCTGTCAAATAAATAAATAAAATCTTAACAAAAAAAAAAAGAAAAAAACATTAACTTGAATTGTGAAACCTAAGGGAAAAAAATCCTAATTTTAAGTGAAAAATATAGTAGTGATAGAGCAAGACACACATTAGTGGTGTGAGAG
>NW_027938060.1:0-220 GCF_054177405.1 Leptonychotes weddellii | reverse complement strand
CTGCTGGAGACCAAGTGGCAATTCTACCAGAACCGCAAGTGCTGCGAGAGCAACCTGGAGCCCCTGTTCGAGGGCTACATCGAGACCCTGAGGAGGGAGGCCGAGTGCGTGGAGGCCGACAGCGGGAGGCTGGCCTCGGAGCTCAACCACGTGCAGGAGGTGCTGGAGGGCTACAAGAAGAAGTGAGTGCGGCCAGGAGGATAGTCTCAGAAAGGAAAGG
>NW_027938059.1:0-1286 GCF_054177405.1 Leptonychotes weddellii | reverse complement strand
GAGGATTTTGGAATCCATATTCATCAGGGATATTGGTCTGAAATTCTCCTTTTTTGATGGGTTATTTGCCTGGTTTGGGGATCAAGTAATGCTGTCCTCATAGAATGAGTCTGGAAGTTTTCCTTCTGTTTCTATTTTTTGAAACAGCTTCAGCAGAATAGGTATTATTTCTTCTTTGAATGTTTGGTAGAATTCCCCAGGGAATCCATCAGGCCCTGGACTCTTGTTTTTTGGGAGGTTTTTGGTCACTGCTTCAATCCCATTACTGGTTATTGGCCTATTCAGGTTTTCAATTTCTTCCTGTTTCAGTCTTGGCAGCTTATAGGTTTCCAGGAAGGCATCCATTTCTTCCAGATTGCTCAGTTTATTAGCATATAGTTGTTGGTAATAATTTCTAATAATTTTTTCTCTTTCCTTGGTGTTAGTCCTGATCTCTCCCCTTTCATTCATAATTTTATTAATTGGGTCCTTTCTCTCTTTTTTTGGATAAGTCTGGCCAGTGGATTGTTGATCTTATTTTTTTTTTTTTTTAATTTGCGAGAGAGAGAATGAGAGACAGAGAGCATGAGAGGGGGGAGGGTCAGAGGGAGAATCAGACCCCCCGCTGAGCAGGGAGCCCGATGCGGGACTCGATCCCGGGACTCCAGGATCATGACCTGAGCCGAAGGCAGTCGCCCAACCAACTGAGCCACCCAGGCGCCCGATTGTTAATCTTATTAGTTGACACTAATTTCTAATAATTGTTTTTATTTCCTTGGTTTCTTTTTCTTTTTCTATGAGGTCCATCTGGTCCAGTATATCATTCAAAGCTCTTGTTTCCTGTTGATTTTCTGCTGAGATGATCAGTCCATTGCTGAGAGTGGAGTATTGAGGTCTCCTACAATTAACGTATTGTTATCAATATGACTCTTTATTTTGGTTAACAGTTGGCTTATGTAGATGGCTGCTCCCATGTTGGGGGCATAGATATTTACAATTGTTAGATCTTCTTGTTGGATAGACCCTTTAAGAATGATATAGTGTCCTTCTGTGTCTCTACCTACAGACTTTAGCCTAACATCTAATTTGTCTGATATAAGAATTGCTACCCCAGCTTTCTTTTGAGGTCTGCTGGCATGGAAGGTGGATCTCCATCCCTTCACTTTCAGTCTGGATGTATCTTTAGGTCCAAAATGAGTCTCTTGTAGACAGCATATGGATGGGTCCTGTCTTTTTTTTTTTTTTTTTAGATTTTTTATTTATTTATTTGAGAGAGAGAATGAGACAGAGAGAGAGAGCATGAGAGG
>NW_027938058.1:0-220 GCF_054177405.1 Leptonychotes weddellii | reverse complement strand
TTTCCTGTCTTTTTTTCAGATTCATGACAAAACAGGAAATGTAGTATGGATCAGGCTTGAGTACCTCCTTCTATGTTTTAAAAGCATGTGAGTTTATGTCTATTTGTCCTTTTTTTCTTTAAGGGAAACATTGTTTAAAGGCACTAAAATAATAACAAATCCCCAAGTAAGTGCTCTATTTTATTCTATCAAAATTGGCGGGGCAATTTTGCCCATAAAT
>NW_027938057.1:0-220 GCF_054177405.1 Leptonychotes weddellii | reverse complement strand
GCCACCCAGGCGCCCCAATTTTTTTTTTTTTTTTTTTTACTAAGAAATGCTAACCATAATCTTGAGTTTTCAATAAGTCATAGTCTTTTCACTGGTAGAGAGTCTCGCCTCAATTGTTGATAGCTGCTGGCTGAACAGGGTGGTAGTTGCTGAAGGCTGGGGTGGCTGTGACATTTTCATAAAATAAGACAATGAAGTTTACAGCATTGACTGACTCTTC
>NW_027938056.1:0-220 GCF_054177405.1 Leptonychotes weddellii | reverse complement strand
TTTCTTCTAACAGTGACCAATCTAGCAGGTGTCATCATCATGAACTTTGCCCATTGACATGGTAGGGAAAAAATGCCAAATTTTTAACCATCTTAGACTGTGGTATTTAAATTTTTGCACTCAATCTTTTTTTTTTTAATTTTTTATTGTTATGTTAATCACCATACATTACATCATTAGTTTTAGATGTAGTGTTCCAGGATTCATTGTTTGTGCATAA
>NW_027938055.1:0-220 GCF_054177405.1 Leptonychotes weddellii | reverse complement strand
GGCATCTCAGACATATATAGCTCAAATTCCTTATCAGGCTCTTCTATCAGTGATTTTCCTTGGGAGTAGCATCAAAGTCTGAGTTTTTTGTTCACACCTGGCATTAGATTTTATCATGTAACTTTGCATTTTGGTCATCAGACTAATTTTTGAATGGGATTTCTTTTTGTTAGCTTTCCTTGTTGTTTTCTAACTCTTGTCCTGTGGTAGGCAGAATTTC
>NW_027938054.1:0-220 GCF_054177405.1 Leptonychotes weddellii | reverse complement strand
GTCTCTGGTTCCAAATCCCCCGGGACACAGTTTTATCACCATATCCCGAGCTCTAGCTGTCCTCTTCAGCCTCTCCCAGAAGCAAGTACTCATGGTTTTACTCTGTTTTTATTTTCTGAATAGATGAAAACATTGTGAATTTTTTTTTACACATGTATAATAATTGAATGAATCATCGACCCTGATTTACGTGACATAAGTGACGTAGCTGACGTCTTAT
>NW_027938053.1:0-220 GCF_054177405.1 Leptonychotes weddellii | reverse complement strand
TTGTTGATCTTTTGCTTAGATGATCTGTCCATTTCATTGAAGGGGGTGTTAAAGTCCCCCACCATTATGGTATTGTTGTCGATGTGTTTCTTTGCTTTTGTTATTAATTGGCTTCTATAATTGGCTGCTCCCATGTTAGGAGCATAGATATTTACAAATATTAGATCTTTTTATTGGATAGACCCTTTAAGTATGATATAGTATCCGTCCTCATCTCTTA
>NW_027938052.1:0-220 GCF_054177405.1 Leptonychotes weddellii | reverse complement strand
ATTGTTGTTGTTGGATTCTTCTTCTTTCTTTCCTTTTTTTTTTTGCATGTGTATCGTTCCTTAGGGTTTCCTACATACAAAATCATGTCATCTGCAAATCGTGGCAGTTTTATTTCTTCCTTTCCAGTTTGGATATCTTCTATTTCTTTTTCTTGCCTAAATGCTCTGACTAGGACTTCCAATATTATGCTGAATAAAAGTGGTGAGATTAGGCCTCCTT
>NW_027938051.1:0-220 GCF_054177405.1 Leptonychotes weddellii | reverse complement strand
TTTGGGGTAAATACCCAGTACTGCAATTGCTGGGTCGTAGGGTAGCTCTATTTTCAACTTTTTGAGGAACCTCCATACTGTTTTCCAGAGTGGCTGCACCAGCTTGCATTCCCACCAACAGTGTAGGAGGGTTCCCGGAGAGAGAGAATCTTAAGCAGGCTCCATGCCCAGGGTGAGGCCCAATGCAGGGCTCAGTCTCAAGACCCTGAGATCACGACCG
>NW_027938050.1:0-220 GCF_054177405.1 Leptonychotes weddellii | reverse complement strand
GCCCAGGGCCAGGAAGAGCAGAGTTGCCAGGTTACAAGTTAATTTAGGAAATATATCCTTAAAGATGTACTAAAGTGGAATGCAGGATGGAGATATGACTTGGGACCCAGTCATACATTCTCAGGAACCACGGAGTAAGGGAAAACTGCATCCTCTACCCCTGCTCCATCCTGATTTCCAGTCTGAGGTGTGTGTGTGTGTGTGTGTTTCACCTAGAAAT
>NW_027938049.1:0-1286 GCF_054177405.1 Leptonychotes weddellii | reverse complement strand
CTTGCCCTCCTTAATACCCATCACCGGGCTAACCCATTCCCCACCCCCTGTCCCTCTAAAACCCTCAGTTTGTTTCTCAGAGTCCATAGTCTCTCATGGTTCGTCTCCCCCTCTGATTTCCCCCTCTTCATTTTTCTCTTCCTTCTCCTAATGTCCTCCATGCTATTCCTTATGTTCCACAAATAAGTGAAACCATATGATAATTGACTTTCTCTGCTTGACTTATTTCACTTAGCATAATCTCCTCCAATCCCATCCATGTTGATGTCAAAGTTGGGTATTCATCCTTTCTGATGGCTGAGTAATATTCCATTGTATATATGGACCACATCTTTATCCATTCGTCTGTTGAAGGGCATCTCGGCTCTTTCCACAGTTTGGCTATTGAGGACATTGCTGCTATGAACATTGGGGTGCATATGGCCTTTCTTTTCACTACATCTGTGTCTTTGACCCAGTAGTGCAATTGCTGGGTCATAGGGTAGCTCTGTATTTAATTTTTGAGGCACCTCCACACTATTTTCCAAAGTGGCTATACCAACTTGCATTTCCACCAACAGTGTAAGAGGGTTCCCCTTTCTCTACAACCTCTCCAACATTTGTTGTGTCTTGCCTTGTCAATTTTTGCCATTCTAAATGGTGTAAGGTGGTATCTCAACGTAGTTTTGATTTGAATTTCCCTGATGGCTAATGATGATGAACATTTTTTCATGTGTCTGTTAGCCATTTGTATGTCTTTTGAGAAGTGTCTGTTCATCTCTTCTGCCCATTTTTTGACTTGATTATTTGTTTTTTGGGTGTTGAGTTTGAGAAGTTCTTTATAGATCTTGGATATCAGCCCTTTGTAGTATCATTTGCAAATATCTTCTCCCATTCTGTGTGTTGCCTCTTTGTTTTGTTGACTGTTCCCTTTGCTGTGCAGAAGCTTTTTATCTTGATGAAGTCCCAGAAGTTCATTTTTGCTTTTGTTTCACTTGCCTTTGGAAATGTATCTTGAAAGAAGTTGCTGTGGCCAATGTTGAAGAGGTTACTGCCTATGTTCTCCTCTGGGATTTTGATGGATTTCTGTCTCACATTCTCACATTGAGGTCTTTCAACCATTTTGAGTTTATCTTTGTGTATGGTGTTAGAGAATGGTTGAGTTTTATTCTTCTGTATATAGCTGTCCAATTTTCCCAGCACCATTTATTGAAGAGGCTGTTTTTTTTTCCATTGCATATTTTTTCCGCTTTGTCGAAGATTATTTGACCATAGAGTTGAGGGTCAATATCTGGGCTCTCTATTCT
>NW_027938048.1:0-220 GCF_054177405.1 Leptonychotes weddellii | reverse complement strand
TTACGCTTCTAAGAGATCCAAGTGTGTGTGTGTGTGTGTGTGTGTGTGTACATTAAAGATTTTATTTATTTGACAGAGAGAGACACAGTGAGAGAGGGAACACAAGTAGGGGGAGTGGGAGAGGGAGAAGCAGGCTTCCCGCTGAGCAGGGAGCTCAACGAGGGGCTCTATCTCAGGACTCTGGGTCATGACCTGAGCCAAAGGCAGACGCCTAACAACT
>NW_027938047.1:0-220 GCF_054177405.1 Leptonychotes weddellii | reverse complement strand
AATAAATAAATAAAATCTTTAAAAAAAAAAAATTCATTTAACTATTATTTAAGTAAAAAAATGAAACATTTCTAGAATTCAGAAGCTCACAGCAAAGTCCTCCCTCCACTTTAATAATAATTTCAATACTGAAATATGTGATAATGAATTTATTATTTGTAATAGTTACATAAAAATATGCATTCCTAAAATATAAAATTCTTTTCTAGATTGTGAACTT
>NW_027938046.1:0-220 GCF_054177405.1 Leptonychotes weddellii | reverse complement strand
GCCGTTAGATGTGAGCACACATGATGGGTCCGTGTTCGGGCGGAGGCTTCGAGCTCCTCTCTCTGCCGCTCTGACCGGCGGTGTGCCGTCCGTCTGGCCCCGGGGCAGATGATGGGGACGGGGCGTGGAGCCTCTGTCTCTCCAGAGTGAGCTGGAAACGTGCCTCCAATCTCATCCGCTGACATTTGGGGGCTCTGTCCGTGCCACATACTAATGTGCT
>NW_027938045.1:0-220 GCF_054177405.1 Leptonychotes weddellii | reverse complement strand
TTCAAGAGCGAAGGAGAAGTACTTTCTTAAACACTGGGGGAATTTGTCACCAGCAGAACTGCCTGGCAAAATGTTAAAGAAGTTCTCTAGAGAGAGAGAGAGAAAGAAATATATATATATTTGAGAAATTATATATATGTATATAATTTCACACATATATATATGTGTGAGAAATTCAGACCTACATAAGAAAAGAAGTGCATCAGAAAAGGAATAAAGT
>NW_027938044.1:0-220 GCF_054177405.1 Leptonychotes weddellii | reverse complement strand
TTAGTTCACATATATTAATGTAAGACAGGCAAAGCAAGGGAAGCATGAACATAAAGTTCAGGATAGCTATTCCCCCTGAGGGAAGATAGAGATAAGATATGGCAAGAGCAAACAGAAAGACGTAGATTATTTACAATGTTCTAATTTGTGGGTGATGGTTCATGGGTATTCATTATATTTTTAAAAATGTATATATATATATATACACATATATACATAT
>NW_027938043.1:0-220 GCF_054177405.1 Leptonychotes weddellii | reverse complement strand
CCAGGGTCTTGGAACAGAGTTCTGCGTCAGGCTCCCAGCTCAGTCTGCTTCTCCGTCTGCCTCTGCCCCTCCCCCTTGCTCGTGTACATGTGTTCTCTCTCTTTCTCTCTCATAAATAAATAAAATCTTTAAAAAAATAATAGAAATATTTTAAAAAATAAAGGTGAATTTGTTAATATGATATAATTTTTCTTTTTTTAAAATTTTATTTTATTATGTT
>NW_027938042.1:0-220 GCF_054177405.1 Leptonychotes weddellii | reverse complement strand
GTCCCACAGGACTGCCCATCTCCTGCAGGTATCAGTGCAGGCTGTCACCTGGGCTTCTGACCCACCAGCTATAAACCCGAGGTTCCAAAGCCCCCCTTCCTTGGGTTTGATTAATCTGCGAGAGCAGCTCGCAGGACTCTGAGAAAGCTTCACTTACTAGGTTAAAGGATGTAACTCAGGAGCATCCAGATGGAGGAGATGCATGGGGCGGGGTGTGGGG
>NW_027938041.1:0-220 GCF_054177405.1 Leptonychotes weddellii | reverse complement strand
TGTAAACAGATCATTCCACACGAATACCAAATGCTGCCAGGGACAGGAAAGGAAAAGTAGCTCTGCCAGGAGATGCTGAGCCAGGCTTCACAGAGAAGATGGCCTCGAACTAGGTCTTGAACACCAAGAAGAAGGAAGGGCACAGCAGGCCAGGGATACAGAGTGACCGAGTGAGTGCCTTTGGGGAGAGCCCGCCCCCTGCTGCATGGTGGGGGGGGCA
>NW_027938040.1:0-220 GCF_054177405.1 Leptonychotes weddellii | reverse complement strand
GCCCTCGGAACCCTGGGTGGGGCGTGCCAGGTTGAGTCCCTCCTCCTCTCCAGATCCCTCCTCTCAGGATGGGGAGGGCCGGGGCCTGAGGGTCTGGACTCGGGTAGCAGAGGTTGCAGGTGCCCAGGCTCTGGCTCTGGCCCTGACTGTTGGGGGGAGATGAGAAATGAGGGGATGCCTCCCACAGCAGCAGGATCCTTAGGGCCCAGGCCTACCCTGC
>NW_027938039.1:0-220 GCF_054177405.1 Leptonychotes weddellii | reverse complement strand
GGCCAGGTGAGCACGGAGTGTGGCTGGAGACCGGGAAGACGGGAGTGACTGACTGCTTTTCTCTGGGGGCTCACTGAGGAGTGGGGCCCCAAGTTCTCAGCTCCTCTGGGGTGGAGATTGGGAGGCTGCCGTTTTCACTCTCGTCCTCCAAAGCTGTATGGAAAGCTTGCAGGGAACAAAAGCTCCCGAGAGCAAACCCGAGCAGATTACTTAGCCCGGC
>NW_027938038.1:0-1286 GCF_054177405.1 Leptonychotes weddellii | reverse complement strand
TGAGTAATATTCCATTGTATATATGGACCACATCTTCTTTATCCATTCATCTGTTGAAGGGCATCTAGGCTCTTTCCACGGTTTGGCTATTGCAGACATTGCCGCTATGAACATTGGGGTGCATATGGCCTTTCTTTTCACTACATCTGTGTCTTTGGGGTAAATACTCAGGAGTGCAATTGCTGGGTCATAGGGTAGCTCTGTTTTTAACTTTTTGAGGAACCTCCACACTGTTTTCCAAAGTGGCTGTACCAACTTGCATTCCCACCAACAGTGCAGGAGGGTTCCCCTTTCTCCACAACCTCTCCAACATATATTGTTTCTTGCCTTGTCAATTTTTGTCATTCTAACTGGTGTAAGGGGGTATCTCAATGTGGTTTTGATTTGAATTTCCCTGATGGCTAATGATGATGAACATTTTTTCATGTGTCTGTTAGCCATTTGTATGTCTTCTTCGGAGAAGTGTCTGTTCATGTCTTCTGCCCATTTTTTGACTTGATTATTTGTTTTTTGGGTGCTGAGTTTGAGAAGTTCTTTATAGATCTTGGAAGTCAGACCTTTGTCTGTAGTGTCACTTGCAAATATCTTCTCCCATTCTGTGGGTTGCCTCTTTGTTTTGTTGACTGTTTCCTTTGCTGTGCAGAAGCTTTTTATCCTGATGAAGTCCCAAAAGTTCATTTTTGCTTTTGTTACACTAGCCTTTGGAGATGTATCTTGAAAGAAGTTGCTGTGGCTGATGTCAAAGAGCTTACTGCTTTTGAGGGATTCCTGTCTCGTGTTGAGGTTTTTCATCCATTTTGAGTTTATCTTTGTGTATGGTGTTAGAGAATGGTCGAGTTTCATTCTTCTGTAGATAGCTGTCCATTTTTTCCAGCACCATTTTATTGAAGAGACTGTCTTTTTTCCATTGCATATTTTTTCCTGCTTTGACAAAGATTATTTGACCATAGAGTTGAGGGTCCATATCTGGGCTCTCTATTCTGTTCCATTGGTCTATATGTCTGTTTGTGTGCCAGTACCATGCTGTCTTGGTGATCACTGCTTTGTAATATAGCTTGAAATCAGGCAACCTGATGCCCCCAGCTTTGTTTTTCTTTTTCAACATTTCCTTGGCGATTCGGGGTCTTTTCTGATTCCATACAAATTTTAGGATTGTTTGTTCCAACACTTTGAAAAATGTCATTGGAATTTTGATTGGGATGGCGTTGAAGGTATAGATTGCTCTGGGTAGCATAGACATTTTAACAATGTTTATTCATCCAATCCATGAGCATGGAATGTCTTTC
>NW_027938037.1:0-220 GCF_054177405.1 Leptonychotes weddellii | reverse complement strand
CCACAATACAAAGACATAATTTGTAACTTAAAATTGTATTCCTTTTCTTGTCTCATTGAACCTACCATAATACAAAGACATAACAATAATTAAGATACAACCAATAAAAACTGCAGGCTAATTTCACTAAGAAATAGTGATGCAAAATTTTGAATTAAAAATTGGCAAAATGGGGCGCCTGCGTGGCTCAGTTGGTTAAACGACTTCCTTAGTCTCAGGT
>NW_027938036.1:0-220 GCF_054177405.1 Leptonychotes weddellii | reverse complement strand
ATACTACTGAGAAGAAAGTTACACAAACCTGCGGCCTGAATCTCAGCGCAGTGAGTAGAATTCTCCTTGGTGCCCTCGGGAGGGAGACCTACATCCATCAGCTTCTCGCACCTGCGCCTTGGCTGGAGTTGCACTTCTGCAGGTGAAACCGTGAAAGCCAATTTCTGTTTACACTGAGGCCAGGGAGTCTCGTTGTTAAATCGGGAGCAAAAGACAGCCT
>NW_027938035.1:0-220 GCF_054177405.1 Leptonychotes weddellii | reverse complement strand
CCCCCCCTCCCCTCTAGAACACTCAGTTTGTTTTTCAGAGTCCATCGTCTCTCATGGTTCGTCTACCCCTCCGATTTCCCCCGCTTCATTCTTCCCCTCCTGCTACCTTCTTCTTCTTCTTCTTCTTTTTTTTTAAGTGAAATTTATGAATATAAACTATACGTGAACGACTTTGACAGGTGGAAATAACACTGAGAAATTATTAAATGGAGGAGGATTT
>NW_027938034.1:0-220 GCF_054177405.1 Leptonychotes weddellii | reverse complement strand
TCAGGGTCTGACTGTATAATAGAGAGTTGTCCAATTAATTTCTATACTGAATATAAGATTTATTAAAAGATACATAGACCTTTTTTTAAATGTGGTAAAAACACATTAAAAAATTTATCATCTTGGGCGCCTGGGTGGCTCAGTTGGTTGAGCGACTGCCTTCGGCTCAGGTCATGATCCTGGAGTCCCTGGATCGAGTCCCGCATCGGGCTCCCTGCTC
>NW_027938033.1:0-220 GCF_054177405.1 Leptonychotes weddellii | reverse complement strand
GAAACTGTATCCCAAAATTTCAAAGAGAGAACAACTTATATATATACCAAAAATAAGGTTAACTACTATGAAGGGATAGAATATGACTCTAAAAATGAAAAATAAAAAAGATTTTTAAAAAAGGGATTAAGAAGATATTGGTTGAAAAAGGAAAAAAGAAAAATTCGAAAAAGAAAAAGAAAATTTTAAAAAATTAACTTTGAAAGACTAAAGAATCAGG
>NW_027938032.1:0-220 GCF_054177405.1 Leptonychotes weddellii | reverse complement strand
TTTTTTTTTAAAGATTTTATTTATTTATTTGAGACAGAGAGAATGAGAGAGAGAGAGCACATGAGAGGGGGGAGGGTCAGAGGCAGAAGCAGGCTCCCTGCCGAGCAGGGAGCCCGATGCGGGACTTGATCCAGGGACTCCAGGATCATGACCTGAGCCGAAGGCAGTCGCTTAACCAACTGAGCCACCCAGGCGCCCTGTGCCTCCCTCCTTTATGGAG
>NW_027938031.1:0-220 GCF_054177405.1 Leptonychotes weddellii | reverse complement strand
AGGAATTTGAAGACACATTAGTTAAAGCACTTTGTACACTACCTCGAGCGCTCAATAAACATAGTTATTATAATAATATGTATTATACATATACAGTGTATCATATATTATTACCATTAATCTGTAAGGCTCCAGTGGTCAGAATTAGGCTCAATGGGTGGGAGTTCCAGGGACAGATTTCAGATTAATATCAGGAAGAATTTTTCATTACCAGAACTGT
>NW_027938030.1:0-220 GCF_054177405.1 Leptonychotes weddellii | reverse complement strand
CAGGTAAGGGTCCTGGGGCAGGCTGTGTGGGGTCCCAAGCTGAGCCCTGCTGGGCACCCCACCCAGGGCGGCCTCCGCCGAGACGGGCAACACTCTGCCCCTCAGGGCCCCAGTGTGCATGTGCCCTTCCCTGCTTGGCGGCCAGCCTGGAGGACGGAGACCTCCACATCTGGTGGGCAGGCGGGCGGGCAGACGGGGGTGAGCTCTGCACAGCCAGGCT
>NW_027938029.1:0-220 GCF_054177405.1 Leptonychotes weddellii | reverse complement strand
ACGGGCCTGTCTGAAGACTCGGTGCCCACCCCCTCACCAGTGACAGTCGGGCTGGGTATAGAACTCCAGAGGGAGATCTCTTCCCCAGAATGTTAATGGGGGCCCTCCCTTTGAAGTCATCGCTTTGCTGTTGCTTCCAGGGCTGGTGTGGGGGGCTCCATGGCTGGTGGGGCATCGATTCCGTGCCCGCCACCTGGGATATGTCTTTCTGGAAACCTGT
>NW_027938028.1:0-1286 GCF_054177405.1 Leptonychotes weddellii | reverse complement strand
TGTTTTCCCCCTAGGCTGGGGGTTCCCCACCCTGGGAGTTTGGGCAAGGTTTTTCCAAACTACACGCTGAACCAGCCTCCCCTCACATGTTTCACTCCCATCCCCCATGAAGACAATTACAGTGGCCTCCCGGCCTCCCTGTCTCTAGCCTTCCCCCTCGAAATCCATAGTGGGTCAAGGTCAGCCTTCTGTGAGCCTTCTCTCCGCACTGGCTACTGCAGAAGTCTTAGAGTAGAAGCGGTAGAGTCTGGATATATTTTGAAGGTAGAGTGGACAGGATGTGCTGATGGGTCAGCGTGGGTGTGAGAGAAGGAGAGGGGTAAGGGATGACTCCTGAGTATTTTGCAGTGAGCAACTTATTTTATGCCAAAAGCTGTTGTGAGTATTCTAGAACATGAAAAGTGGTGTAGAGCGTTGTTGATGAGACTGGACTCTGGAGCCACACAGCCTGTGTTCAGATCCTGGCTTCACCAGTGCTTGCTATGTGAGCTGGAGCATTTTATTAACCTCTCTGGCCCAGTCTTTGCCTGCAAAACGGTGCTAACAATGTGACCTACCCTAGCAGGGAGTGAATAAATGTAAAAACCTTGGACCCATGCCAGGCATATGACAAACTCTATCTAAATGTTTGCTAATTTATTTGTTAAATGATACATATGTAATGTATTTAGCAACATGTGGTTGTAATATGAGCTTGCGAAGCTCAGTAAAGGGTTAGCTGCTTTTGTTTTTATATAACAATGTAATACAGTTTCAAAATAGGTGGGAGTTATTTTAGGTAATTTCCACTGGCGGTTCTGTTTCTCTCTTAGTTGGAGCTGCCTTTGCATTGTCTTTCTCTTAACCCCCTGACCCTCCCCACTGTGAGGCCCTTGCAGTCCTTCCACTGCACTCCCCAGCCCCCAAAAGGGTGTTTTCTTTCCCATTCCCCAAGGGAATCTTAGCTTGGTCAGAAGTTAGAGAATCACAGTCCATTAAACCACCTCATTCTTCACCCCTTCTTGGATAGCTCTAGGTGGGTGTCATCCTTGCTTTCATGTTGGGAGGTCCCATTCAAACTCATCCTCTGCCCTCATTCCATCCCACATCTTCCTTTTATTTCTGCACAGTCTCAAAGCTTTCATGTCTCCTTGAATGCCTTTTTTACCTTGTTTTCCCCCTAGGCTGGGGGTTCCCCACCCTGGGAGTTTGGGCAAGGTTTTTCCAAACTACACGCTGAACCAGCCTCCCCTCACATGTTTCACTCCCATCCCCCATGAAGACAATTACAGTGGCCTCCCGGCCTC
>NW_027938027.1:0-220 GCF_054177405.1 Leptonychotes weddellii | reverse complement strand
TTTACAGTTTTACTATCTCTGTTAGTTTGCTAGGGCTGTAAAAAAGTGCAATGCAGGTAGCTTAAGTCAACAAATTTATTGTGTCACATCTCTGGAGACTAGAAATCTGAAATCAGGTGTTAGCACATCCACACTTTCTTTGAAGTCTTTAGAGGAAGACCTTTCCTTGTCTCTTCTTCTTCTTCTTTTTTTTTTTTTTTAAGATTTTATTTATTTGACA
>NW_027938026.1:0-220 GCF_054177405.1 Leptonychotes weddellii | reverse complement strand
GTGACCTGTCGCGTCCTGGGCGGCAGGTTCCTCCTCCGTGACTCGGAGTTTCAGATGAGGTGCGGTGTGCAGAGTAGATGCGCCGGAAATACTCGTCTTCCCTCTCAAACACCCTCCTACACCTTAGGTTCCTCCTTGACGCGTCCTGCTGTCTGTGTTGTTTCAAGGCAGCTTCTCCGTCTGTCCTGTTGCTCCTTCTCCCAGCCTGGGGACTCCGGGC
>NW_027938025.1:0-220 GCF_054177405.1 Leptonychotes weddellii | reverse complement strand
TGGTAGCCACGGTGAGGGGTCCCTGAGGACAGCTCAGCCAGGCTGACCCCGGGGCCCTCTGGAGTGTGGTCCATGGGGCTGGGGCCCCTGAGAAATGGCATGGGGGGGGGACCAGCACAGCCGAGGAGACCTGAGGGCGCTGGCCTGGGGTACCTGGTCATCCTCTGCAAGGCGGCCCCAACAGTATCCCTGTGCCCCTGGGGGTGGCATGGGGGCGGGC
>NW_027938024.1:0-220 GCF_054177405.1 Leptonychotes weddellii | reverse complement strand
GGTTTTTACAATTGTTTTTATATTGGAAAGTGTTCTGTATTTATTTTTCCTTTGAGCCTTACTTTGGCTTTACCTTACTACTTGGTTCATCATACAGTTATAATTGGTCTATAATGGCCTATAGTATTTATTAATCTGTTTTCAAATGTGAATACAGAGCCCAATTACTACAGTAATAGAATGTTACCCGTAGATTACATCCACTTATGCACTACTCCCT
>NW_027938023.1:0-220 GCF_054177405.1 Leptonychotes weddellii | reverse complement strand
TCAAGCACGCTGAGCACCTGTAGAACCTGGAACGGGCGCGTAGACGAGGATTTGGCCGTTCCCCTCCGAACGTTACACCGCGTGCCCATTGGGGCCCCGACCCCACATCCAGCTCTGCAGCTGCCCCGAGGCCCCCTTCCGTGTTCATTCAGCGAGGAAACGTGCTCCCGCGGTCACATGCTCACCACCTCCATCTGTGACGCGACGCCATAAATTCGTT
>NW_027938022.1:0-220 GCF_054177405.1 Leptonychotes weddellii | reverse complement strand
GTCCCTCACTGCTACTTTTTAAAATGTTTTTCACTAAAAACTGTGTTCTTTTAGTTAACTTCTGCAAAACAATTGCTGAAACATGAAGAGGAAATGCAGACTAATACCTGGAGATGGTAGTAGAAGAACAGAAAATGTAACAAAGTAAAGGTCATGGGTAGAAGAGAAAACAGTGGCTAAAGAAAAGCCTTGTGGATCCGCCTAAGAGAGTCTGAAATTG
>NW_027938021.1:0-220 GCF_054177405.1 Leptonychotes weddellii | reverse complement strand
GGAGGCGTCCTGTGTTCTGGAGATCGGCCCTCCCCTTGCCACCCGAGGACCCCACTCCCTAACATTCCTGACACCGGGGCGACGCACCGCCCACCTTGCCACCCTACCCTGTAGAGCAGAACTCACTCCTCTTGGCCTTCACATGAAAGTGGAGCAGTCAGCTTAAAAAATGCAGTAATATAGACTCGACCCCACCCCCACCCCCCTGGGCAGCACTGGC
>NW_027938020.1:0-220 GCF_054177405.1 Leptonychotes weddellii | reverse complement strand
TTCACTAGCAGCAGGAGGGAAGATGCATAAGGGCAGTGAGGGATTTTGCAGGGAATGGACACCCCCCAGGAAAGAACTGCAGCCACTCCTGGGGCAACCTGCAGTTTGGGGAAGGTAGACAAGGCCTCACCTTGCTCTTCAGGCGGCGGGGGAGCGTGCACCCGGCAGCTGAGAGGCTGGAAGTGCGGAGAGGGAAGGCTGGGAAAGAGAACTCAGCCCG
>NW_027938019.1:0-220 GCF_054177405.1 Leptonychotes weddellii | reverse complement strand
TGTCAAATAAATAAAATCTTTAAAAAAAAAAAAAAGAAATTAGAATTTCAAGAAGCCCAGACACAAAGCAAGCTTCAATACATCTACTAAATACTTTCTCAAAGGTCCTGGTGGGAGCTGTGCCCCAAAAGTAGGAGTAGAGAAAGAGGTGAGAAGAATCACCTCTGAAATGCATTGTTCCTCCTCACATGTAGTAATACTGTGTCCAAAAGGAATGAAG
>NW_027938018.1:0-220 GCF_054177405.1 Leptonychotes weddellii | reverse complement strand
GGGTCTTGTTTTTTTATCCAGTCTGATACCCTGTCTTTTGAAGGGGCATTTAGCCCATTTACATTCAGGTTAACTATTTAAAGATATGAATTTAGTACCATTGTATTGCCTGTCAGGTGGCAATTACTGTATATGTCTGTGTTCCTTTCTGGTCTATGTTACTTTTAGGCTCTCTCTTTGCTTAGAGGACCCCTTTCAATATTTCTTGTAGGGCTGGTTT
>NW_027938017.1:0-1286 GCF_054177405.1 Leptonychotes weddellii | reverse complement strand
GAGATTGTCTTTTTTCCAGTGCATATTTTTCCCACTTTGTCAAAGATTATTTGACCATAGAGTTGAGGGTCCATACCTGGGCTCTCTCTTCTGTTCCATTGGTCTATATGTCTGTTTTTGTGCCACTACCATGCTGTCTTGGTGATCACGGCTTTGTAATATAGCTTGAAATTGGGCAACGTGATGCCCCCAGCTTTGTTTTGCTTTTTCAACATTTCCTTGGCAATTTGTGGTCTTTGATTCCATACAAATTTTAGGATTGTTTGTTCTAGCACTTTGAAAAATGTCATTGGAATTTTGATCAGGATGGCGTTGAAGGTATAGATTGCTCTGGGTAGCATAGACATTTTAGCTGTGTTTATTCTTCCAATCCATGAGCATGGAATGTTTTCCCATCTTTTTGTGTCTTCTTCAATTTCTTTTATGAGTGTTCTGTAGTTCCTAGAGTATAGATCCTTTACCTCTTTAGTTAGGTTTATTCCGAGGTATCTTATGGTTTTTGGTGCTATTGTAAATGGAATCGATTCTCTAATTTCTCTTTCTACAGTTGCATTGTTAGTGTGTAAGAAAGCAACTGATTTCTGTGCATTGATTTTGTATCCTGCCAGATTCCTGAATTGTTATATCAGTTCTAGTAATTTGGGGATGGAGTCTTTTGGCTTTTCCACATAAAGTATCATGTCATCTGCGAAAAGAGAGATTTTGACTTTTTCTTTGCCAATTTGAATACCTTTTATTTCTTTTTGTTGTCTGATTGCTGTTGCTAGGACTTCTAGTACTATGTTGAACAGTAGTGGCAAGAGTGGGCATCCTTGTCATGTTCCTTATCTTAAGGGAAAGGCTCTCAGCTTTTCCCCATTGAGGATGATATTCACTGTGGGTTTTTCATAGATGGATTTTATGAACTTGAGGAATGTTCCCTCTATCCCTATACTCTGAAGAGTTTTAATCAGGAAAGGATGCTGTATTTTGTCAAATGCTTTTTCTGCATCAATTGAGAGGACCATATGGTTCTTCTTTCTCCTCTTATTAATGTGTTCTATCACATTGATTGATTTGTGAATGTTGAACCATCCTTGCATCCTGGGGATAAATCCCACTTGGTCGTGGTAGATGATCCTTTTAATATATTGTTGGATCCTATTAGCTAGGATTTTGTTGAGGATTTTGGAATCCATATTCATCAGGGATATCGGTCTGAAATTCTACTTTTTGATGGGGTCTTTGCCTGGTTTGGGGATTAAGGTAATGCTGGCCTCATAGAGTGAGTCTGGAAACTTTCGTTC
>NW_027938016.1:0-220 GCF_054177405.1 Leptonychotes weddellii | reverse complement strand
ATGAGCAAGATAAGGCAAAGAAACCACGCAGCCAGTGGACTCGGTCTTTCGCACCTGTCTGGAGAGTTTAAATCCATCACTAGTAATGGGCAGATCTTAGGAAAACGTTAGTGGTGTCCTCTATCTGGGAGGGCAGTCTGTAGCATGGCGCGGAGTCTTTCCCCACACACTCTCCACTGATCTTTCCCTTCATATGCATGAATTTCCATACTTATTTATT
>NW_027938015.1:0-220 GCF_054177405.1 Leptonychotes weddellii | reverse complement strand
TGTTCTCTTATTTGTAAATCATGGGTAATAGCATGACCTTTCTTGTGGGGTGGTGGTGAGGATTATAAGATGCCCATGTTAAAGGAAGCTCTCCATGAAGTATGTTCACTCATACAGAGTATGTTCTGTGATCGTCTATGGAGTCTGTCCTCTGTGTCAGGCACCATTCTAGGTGCCTGTATATCTCAGTGAGCAAAACAGATAAAAGTCTCAGGCCTCA
>NW_027938014.1:0-220 GCF_054177405.1 Leptonychotes weddellii | reverse complement strand
TCTGCAGGCCGAGAGTTACATGTGTACACAGGACAGGTGTCCTGCTGCATTTGTGAATTGCCAGGTGATCTCTGGAACACAGGAGCAAAGTGACAGGTACTATGGGTCGCAAATGCTCAAACACATCATGCCCCTTAGAAAAGGCAACTCTGCATGTCCAACCTCTCCAATTTTCTGATACAAATTAATGATTCTTTGATAGTCAAAGAACGTCTTTTCT
>NW_027938013.1:0-220 GCF_054177405.1 Leptonychotes weddellii | reverse complement strand
TCCAGCCTGTGGTGGGCCCTGCCTGAATTCTCAGCTGACTCCACTCTTACCGGCTTCTGGGTGGGCTCTGAGCAAGGAAGGCTGGTGGGGCTCTGGGCAGGATCCAGAGCTGGAAAAGTCTGCAATGTTTTATTGTCTTTACTGAGCTCAGAAGACAGAAGGCCTTGGGTGCCAATCCCATGGGAGGGTTCCTACCCCCATAGAGTCTTCCCTGAGTGTA
>NW_027938012.1:0-220 GCF_054177405.1 Leptonychotes weddellii | reverse complement strand
TCGGCATGCATTCCAGGATAAGGCTTCTGGGAAGAGTGAGAGGACCCAGTGCAGGTGTTGATGTGGTAATTTACTTTTAGAAGATTTCCCTTCCCAAAAGGGAAGTGTTAGTAAAGTCATTTCAGTCTGAGAAGTTGAGAAGGAAACGTTTGGTTCATTGTCAAGCGGCCATTCTTGTGCAGAAAAGCACCCAGTCTGCATATCTCGGCCCCAGACACTG
>NW_027938011.1:0-220 GCF_054177405.1 Leptonychotes weddellii | reverse complement strand
TGTCACTCATGAGGTGTGGGGGAGAAGACGTGGGGAGGCCCTTCCATTCTTTCTATCATGTGTCTGTCAGGAGGGGAACAGGATTACTAATTATGTCTTGGCCTCTTTTATTTTTAATCTTCTCTCCCATTTTTCAGGTGAAGAGGCTGAAGTCCAAAGTAAGTGACTTACGTCAAGCCACACAGTGACTTAAAAGAGGACAGAGCATCCAGGGCCCTTG
>NW_027938010.1:0-220 GCF_054177405.1 Leptonychotes weddellii | reverse complement strand
CCACAGCTTTCTTTTCACTTTCATTTGCATGATAAATGCTTTTCCATCCCTTAACTTTCATTCTGCCTATGTCACAGGTCTGAAATGAGTTGTAGGCAGCATATAGATTTTTTGTTTTTTCTTTTAACCACTGTCACCCTAAGTCTTGATTGGAGCATTTAGTCCATTTCTATCCAAAGTAATTATTGATAAGTATGTATATATTGCCATTTTCTTACTT
>NW_027938009.1:0-220 GCF_054177405.1 Leptonychotes weddellii | reverse complement strand
TAGGATAAAAATCTAACCGGGTAAAACTGAGAGTGTGCTTATGTGAGGCTGCATGTATTTTTGTTGAAAATACAGTTTTTTGTTGTTCCTGAAAACTAAACTGCGGGAAACCACCCCTTAAGGTCTCGTGGAAGCTTCTGCCCGCCTTGCTCTGTCACACTGCCCTCAGCTCTCTGTACAAACGGGGAAAGCAGGGCTCAAGGCAAAGCAGGAGCGAGCT
>NW_027938008.1:0-220 GCF_054177405.1 Leptonychotes weddellii | reverse complement strand
GGGGGTATTGAGGAGGGCACGTTCTGCATGGAGCACTGGGTGTTATGCACAAACAATGAATCATGGAACACTTCATCTAAAACTAATGATGTAATGTATGGGGATTAACATAACAATAAAAAATTAAAAAAAAAAAAGAGCCACCCAGGCACTCCCAGTCATGTTTTAATTCTTTAATCTCTTTTTTAAAAAAGATTTTATTTATTCATTTGAGAGAGAG
>NW_027938007.1:0-220 GCF_054177405.1 Leptonychotes weddellii | reverse complement strand
CTGTGACCGCGCGTTTCTATGTCTGGCACCCGACCCCGGGTGGAGTCTCCAAACCCAGCAGATCCCTGCGGTGCCCTCCCGCGCCGCTCCTCCCGGGGGAGGAAGGTGAGTCTCCCCGGATCTGCTGCTTGTTGCGTCCCTGCTGGAGGAGCAGTGGCCCGACTGTGCTGCGGATTACGGTTTATGGCAACCCGAGCTGCGAGCCCGCGCCCGGGCTCCG
>NW_027938006.1:0-1286 GCF_054177405.1 Leptonychotes weddellii | reverse complement strand
TTTTATAATTTTTTTTTTATTTTTTATTTATTTGCGAGAGAGAGAATGAGAGACAGAGAGCATGAGAGGGAGGAGGGTCAGAGGGAGAAGCAGACTCCCTGCCGAGCAGGGAGCCCGATGCGGGACTCGATCCCGGGACTCCAGGATCATGACCTGAGCCGAAGGCAGTCGCTTAACCAACTGAGCCACCCAGGCGCCCTTAAGGTGAAGATTTTTAAATTAAAAGCACAACACGACTGACCATTCTGGAAACTGGGGAACGGACAGCAGTCCCCAGCAGACCCACTGCCTGGTCCCCGCAGGCTGGCTGGTCGTGGCTGATGCTCACGGGCCAGGAGCCAGCAGGAGTGAGCTGGAGAGCTGTCCCCAGGGAGGCTCAGTCCAGCTCCAGAACAGGGAGGCCTGGGTCCGCATGCGAGTGCCCAAGGCCGCCTGGCTCTGCGTCCCCGGACTGGCGGCTCAGGTGGGAGGCTGAGCAGTGACCGTGGAGCTCAGCTCGTGGATCCGTGAGACTATCCAAAGCACCTGCTTGTTGGTTTATTCTGAGGGTGTGTGGCTGTCCGTGTGCACCTATCTGGGGCGCCATGGGTGCTCGGCTGTGTTCAGGTTGTATCAGCAAGGGGGCGGAGAGTGGCACAAGCCAGCGTGGCACCCTCTTTGCCATCCTGTGGCTCCATCTCTGTTACTGTGCATCCGATGGACCGGGCAGTGTCTGGGGTGGTCAGGGGTCTCGGCCTGCACTCCTCATCTGCAGTGGCTCGGGGTCCCTGGAGTGTGATGCTGGCTACCCTGCCCAGGGGCTCTGCATGCTTGTCTCCCTTCCCCCTCCTGACTCGGCTGCCAGGTGGGTGGTCCTCACGACCTGGGGAGCCCGAGGCTGGCGTCCTGCCAGGTGTGTGGCCAAGGGCCGTGCTGGTCTGCTGGTCACGGGGACGTTCCATTCCTGCTCTCTGGGCATGGACAGAGATGTTGTTTCTTTTTTCTGAGTCGCAGCGAGCAATGAAGGTTATTTCCGGGAAATGTGCGTTTCATGTGCTGGGAAGTTCCTGGGGCCAGATTTGGGTACCGTGGGGTTTGCCTGCAGGCAGGAGCGTCACCGGCAGCCTGGAACAGAGTCCCTGTCGGTCAGAAGGACGGGTGCCTTCTGCGGAAATTCAGATCACAGGATTTTGTTATCAGCTCCCTTTGTGAATAGACTTTGATGGGGCCGCGTGCATTCCCAGCTTCTGGGTGAGGGAGATCGGGAAGACTCATGGCCCCATTGAGTTTGAATGTGAGCCCGCCGT
>NW_027938005.1:0-220 GCF_054177405.1 Leptonychotes weddellii | reverse complement strand
GGGAATGTTATTAGCTCTTTTTGACAGTTCAGGAAGAGTGAATAAACTTGAAAAAGGAATAATAATAAAGATGGTAACAACTAGGTACTGAAAATCAGCTATGTGAACTGACAGGTCTCATAGCACATATGATTATTAAAATACATTGTGACTTTGACTTTTTCTTGTGAACTAATTTTTCTGAGAGCTGAGTCTTGTTTACAGTCGAATCCCAAAAATT
>NW_027938004.1:0-220 GCF_054177405.1 Leptonychotes weddellii | reverse complement strand
TTTCCCTTTTTTTTTTTTTTTAAGATTTTATTTATTTGACAGAGAGAGAGACGCAAGAGAGGGAACATGAGCAGGGGGAGTGGGAGAGGGAGAAGCAAGCCTCCCACTGAACATGGAGCCCGATGCGGGGCTCGATCCCAGGACACTGGGATCATGACCCAAGCGGAAGGCAGACGTTTAACCACTGAGCCACCCAGGCACCCCATATGGTTTCCCTTTT
>NW_027938003.1:0-220 GCF_054177405.1 Leptonychotes weddellii | reverse complement strand
GATGGGTATTAAGGAGGGCAAGTACTGCATGGAGCACTGGGTGTTATATGAAAACAATGGATCGTGGATCACTACATCAAAAACTAATGATGTATTGTATGGTGACTAACATAACATAATAAAATTAAAAAAAAAAAAAAGACTGGTTGGTGACTGCTTGAGTTTCGATAGCTGAGACTCCGTCCGTCTTTCCATTATGAAACCAATTTTTCAGGGTTTC
>NW_027938002.1:0-220 GCF_054177405.1 Leptonychotes weddellii | reverse complement strand
ACCAAGCAGAGTCTTAATTATAACCCTCAGTTGTTGAACAAGAACTCACAAATCTGATTGTATTATTTCCCTGCTTAAACACCTTCAAGAGATCACCATGATTAAAATATTTGCTGCAATTATTCAACCTGCATACACACTTTCCAAGACTAATCTTTTGCACATTGTAAGAGGAGGAGAAAGGAGCTGACCTACTTCATTTTCCATTAGGAATGATGTT
>NW_027938001.1:0-220 GCF_054177405.1 Leptonychotes weddellii | reverse complement strand
CTCTGTCCATGTTAGGGAACCGCTTAGAACCCAGGATGTCTCTGGGCAATGGGTAGGAGATGAAGCAAAAAGTTGGGCAGAGCCCAGAGCATGAAACCCTGTGTCCACATGGTATCCCACTTGCTCACTCCTCAGTCTCCTCTTCTGTTTGTGCATGAGCGCTTTCTGTGATCTGACCATCACATTTATTGTGGGTATTTTCTCCAGTTCCTCCTTCTCT
>NW_027938000.1:0-220 GCF_054177405.1 Leptonychotes weddellii | reverse complement strand
GTACGGTATAAAATGGATTCATAATATGGATTCCACCAATTCTGAACTCCTTTGTAGGGCTCTTAAAATTGACCATGCTATATAAAATCTACAAGTCGGAGTACAATAATAAGGACAATTGAGGGATTCAGGGCAGATACCAGCATATTTTATATTTACATACGACATCAACAGCCACAACAATATTATCCTAAGATGTAGTGGGTTGAATTGTGTCCCC
>NW_027937999.1:0-220 GCF_054177405.1 Leptonychotes weddellii | reverse complement strand
GGTGCAGAGAAGGGCAGGCAACATATGACAAGGAGTAAGGTGGTGCGTCAGGAAGGGCAAGGGGTTTCCGGTCACACCACCTCTTCTCAAGCCCAGGTACAGCCACTCCCTGGCTGTGTGGCCCTGGGCCTCACTTTCCCCATCTACACAACATGGGATAATGATGCCCACATCCTAGAGGATTGCTGAGGAGAGTAAATGGGAATAGTGCAAGCAGGAG
>NW_027937998.1:0-220 GCF_054177405.1 Leptonychotes weddellii | reverse complement strand
GACAAATTATTCAAAGTGTGTGTGTGTGTGTGTGTGTGTGTATGTGTGTAAGGATCACTTGAGAATGGAATGTCATTCATGTCTTTGCTGATATGGGGCAAATCTGTGATTTTGAATATCAGTAAACTTTTGGTATGATAATATCTTTCCCAATGCTCCATGCACTTTCAGTTCTATTGACCTATTCAGCTAATGCAATGTGAAAGTTTCCTGAGACATT
>NW_027937997.1:0-220 GCF_054177405.1 Leptonychotes weddellii | reverse complement strand
TTTCTATTTTAGGTAAATCACATAGTGTGAGCAAACATGACTCTTACACCTTTTTTTCTCATAATTCTTACATTTTATGTTGTTTACATAATTAATTACAAGCAGTTTTTAGAAATTATGGAATGCTTCAGGAATTTGCATGTCATTCTTGCACACGGGCCTCTGTATCATTCTAATTTTAGTATATGTGCTGCCAAGGAGAGCCCCACCTGTCATATTG
>NW_027937996.1:0-220 GCF_054177405.1 Leptonychotes weddellii | reverse complement strand
CATGGACTTTGATCTATGCCAGCAAATAATACATACAAACAAAATGCATGCTAATATTAACTCCAAATGGATCATAGACATAATTGTGAAACCTAATACCAAAGCACTTTGAGAAGAAAATATAGGGCAAAATGTTTGAGACCCAAAAGCATGATCAACCTTCTGCATCAGTTAGGGGGTCAGGTTTTTTTTTTTTTTTTTATGTTATGTTAATCACCAT
>NW_027937995.1:0-1286 GCF_054177405.1 Leptonychotes weddellii | reverse complement strand
TTTTGTATCTTTGGGGTAAATACCCAGTAGGCTCACATTCACTTTTGAAGGATGTTCTGTGGAGGTGAAACGGGTATCGAGTAGAAGAAACACCAGTGTGTAAGTTGCCTTCTCTAAAACATTAAATAATGAGACCTAACTTACCAAAAGAGGTGAGATCCTTCAAAATATAACTTCTAGTCATTTCTCATGTGAAGTTTTATTAAACTCTAGAATTCAGTGCCATTTGATCTTGAAGGAAGATTTATATTCCTGTAGACTCTGATGGATAAGGTAGTAGTTAAGAGAGCTGGACATCACACACTACATTTAGGACCTCGGGCAAATTACTTTACCTCCATTTACACCATGAAATATGGAAGAAAAAAAAAAGAACCCACTTCATAACACAGTGCAGGGCAGCGTAAAAGCACACACTAGGTGTCGTTATTTTTACTTTGGCTTTATTTTTCTGTAAATTGGAAAGTAGTGGAAAATAATGATGGGGAATTTTTTTATATCAAGCTTACTCTAAAAATACTCTATTTTTTCTGATCTTGGGAATTAAGAACTTGTCTACAACAAAGTTAGTAGAAGAGATAATGTCTTCCTTCAAGTCTACATAAATCAACAAATCCTTAGTTAATGATTGTTGAATTTAGATTCATCATTTTTCTCAAGGAGTCCAGCTTCAGTTTTCTGAGAATAAAAAAGGCAAGGGCTTCCTATAAACTCATTTGGAATAATGTGGATGTGCATGAGGTTTATCTTTCTCTAAGGATGTCTATCCTTCTGGTGGTTTTGAATAGAAATGCTGCCTACCATGGTAGTTAGGGAGGAAATAATCAGGTAGAGCCCATTTCAAATCTTCCCCCAGACATTTAATTGTTTCCTACATAGGCTCAAGCCTTATTTCATTAATGTAAATAAAAATAGTTGAAAATCAGAAAAATAGTCTGCAGTATCCATTATGTTTATTAGTAAAATTTGTGATTATGCCTTATCATCAGGAGTATTTTTTTAGTAGTATTTTTTTAAATCCACCTATATTGAGGGCCCAGCATCTCTTTATCATCAACAAACCTCACTGGGCACTTCCTACCTAACAAGACTGTACCACATATTGGCCGTGAAAAGATATATCAGAATCAGCCATTCTTTGAAGCGGGGGAAATCGGAGGGGTAGACGAACCATGAGAGACGATGGACTCTGAAAAACAAACAGGGTTCTAGAGGGGAGGGGGGTGGGAGGATGGGTTAGCCTGGTGGTGGGTATTGAGGAGGGCACATTCTGCATGGAGCACTGG
>NW_027937994.1:0-12615 GCF_054177405.1 Leptonychotes weddellii | reverse complement strand
GTGAGCGCTGTGAATTGTGTTAGACTGTTGAATCACAGACCTGTACCTCTGAAACAAATGATACATTAGATGTTAAAAAGAAAGAAGATAGTAGGAAGGGAAGAATGAAGGGGGGGAAATTGGCGGGGGAGACGAACCATGAGAAACTATGGACTCTGAGAAACAAACTGAGGGTTCTAGAGGGGAGGGAGGTGAGGGGATGGGTTAGTCTGGTGATGGGTATTAAAGAGGGCACGTATTGAATGGAGCACTGGGTGTTATACGCAAACAATGAATCATAGAACACTACATCAAAAACTAATGATGTAATGTATGGTAATTAACATAACATAAATAAAATAAAATAAAATAAGAGATCTACATTATTCCACTGTGTAAATATACAGCATTAAAAAAAAGAAAACTCCTTTTCATGGACTTCTATCTTATATGGAGTTTTCACTCTTACAAGCAGTGCTATGATAAAAATTTTTTTATAGATACCTTTGTAAATTTTATTTGTTCAATTATTTCCTTAAAATGCAAGAAGCAAAATTTCTGGTAATTTAAAATTTGGACACCTGTTGCTAAGTTGTCCTCCTTATGGTCCATACCATTGTATTCACCGCCATTTCCTCATTTTTTTCCACTATTGGATATTATCATCTTTTTAAGTCTTTGCCCAGGTGATAGGGAAATATACCTATGTATTATTTTTGGTTATATTTCTCTGATTATAGAAAGATAGGATTGATTTCTTTCACATCTTTACTTCCCAGTTGATTTTTTTTTGTCAAAAGCTTTTCATTGTGCATTTTCAACGGTTTCATTCTTTGATTATTGTATTTATAGAAATCTTTATTTGTTAAGGATAGTAAACCTTTACTGGTCATGTATATTTTAAATATTATCCATCTTTTTCTTTTAACTTTGTGGTGTATTTATTTGCCTAAAAGAATTTACAAATATTTATAAAGTCAAATCTATGGCTCATAATTTTTCTGGCTCTGACTTTCATGGCATATAAGGAATATTCTTCTCTACCCAAAAATGTTATGAAAATATTTATGCTGCATTTTTTAAGTTTTATTGAGATATAATTCACATAACATACAATTTACCCAATTGCATACAATGCAATAGTTTTTAGCATATAGGAAGAGTTGTGCAACCATTACCACAAGCTAGCATTTGACTATATTCATCACTCCAAAATAATACCCTAGACCCATTAGTGAATTCCCCATTCCTTCCCCCTCCTAACTCAAGGCAACCACTAATCTACTTTCTGCCTCTGTTGATGTGCTCATTCTGGACATTTAACATAAATGGAAACATGCAAATGTACATATGAGGTTTTGTGACTGGCTTCTTTCACTTAGCATCATGTTTTCCAGGTTTATCCATGTTGCAGCATCTATTGATACTTCATTCCTTATTATTGTTAAATAATACTGCACTGTGTGGATAGTCAACATTTATCCTTTTATTGGTTGATGTTTTTTTATTATGAATAGTTCTGTCAATGGCCTTTCTGTCCATGTTTTCATGTGAAAGTATGTTTTCATTTCTGTTGGGTGTATACACAGAAGTGGAATTGCTGGATCATAGGAAAACTACATTTCCTGTTCTGAGGAATGGCCAAACTGTTTTCGAAAGCGACTGTACCATTTTATATTTCCAACAGCAAGGTATGAGGGTTCAGATTTCTCTTCTCCAACATTGTGATTGACTGTCTTTTTTATTACAGTCATCCCAGTGGGCATGAGGTGGTATTTTGTGGTTTTTCTTTGATTTTCCCTAATGACTAATGGTGTTGAGTACTTTTTCATGGACTTATTGGCCAGTTTCGTATCTTCTTTGGGGAAATGTCTTTCAGATTCTTTGCCCTTTTTTGCTTTTTCCAGAAAGTCATAAAGTGGAATCAAATGATGTGCAGTCTTTTTAGATCAGCTTATTTCACTTTGTAGCATGCATTTAAGGTTCCTCCATGGTTTTTTTTGTGGCTTGATAGCTCATTTCTTTTTATTGCCATTGTATAGATGTACCAGTTTGTTCTACCATTCACCTATTGAAGGACATCTTGGTTACTTCCATTTTTTTTTTAAGATTTTATTTATTTATTTGACAGACACAGACACAGCGAGAGAGGGAACACAAGCAGTGGGAGTGCGTGAGGGAGAAGCAGGCTTCCTGAGGAGCAGGGAGCCTGATGCGGGCCTCGATTCCAGGACCCTGGGATCATGACCTGAGCCAAAGGCAGATGCTTAATGACAGCCACCAAGGCACCCCTACTTCCAGTTTTTCAATTATAAATAAGGCTGTTAGCATTTTGTTGAAAATATTTTGCACCTATGTTCATGAGAGACATTGTTGTCTAGTTTTTCTTTCTTGTAATGTCATCTGGTTTCGATTTTGTGGTATTACTGGTCGCCTAGAATGATTTAAGAAGTGTTCCTCTGGCTCTATTTTCTCAAAGTGGCTGTAGAGAATTGGTACCATTTTTTCCTAAAATATTTGGTAGAATTCACCAGTGAAACCGTATGAGCCTGGTGCTTTGTTTTGTGGTACGTAATTAATTATTTATTCAATGTCTTTAACAGATAGAGGCTTATTCAGATTATCTATTTCTCTTTGTGTGTTTTGTTGGCTGTATGTCTTACGGAATTGTTCCATTTCATCTAAATTATCAAATTTGTGACCTTGGAATCATTCATTACAAATCTTAATTATCCTTTTAATGTCTATGGGATGAGCAGTAATATCTCTTTTATTTATGGTATCAATAATTTATATTTTCTCTATATTTTTTCTTGTTAGCCTGGCTGGAGGTTTACCAATTTCATTGATAATTTGAAATAACTAACCTTTGGTTTTGGTGGTTTTCTGTATTATTTTGCTGTTTTCAATTTCCATGATTTCTGCTCTACTTTCTATTATTTATTTCTTCTATTGGGTTTAGGTTTAAATTGCTCTAATCTCTCTAGTTCCCTAAGGTGAAAGCTTAGATCATTGATTTTAGATATTTCTTGTTTGTTAATATATACATCTAATGCTATAAGTTTCCCCCAAAGCATCGCTGTCACTGCATCCCACAAGATATTATGAGTGGTATTTTTATTTTATTTATTCAAAATATTAAATATTTTCTCTTTAGTGTTCCTCTTTGACCCATGTGTTATTTAAAGGTGTGTTGATTAGTTACCATATCTTTTGGGATTTTCCAGCTATCTTTCTGTTTCTGATTGCTGGTTTAATTCCATTGTAGCCTAAGAACATACTTTGTACAATTTCTATTCTTTTAAATGTGTTAAGGTGTGTCGTGTGGCCCAGAATGTGGTCTTTCTTGGTCACTGTTCCATGTGAGCTTGAGAAGAATGTGTATTCTGTTTTTGGATAAATATTCGACAAATATCAATTAAATCCAGTTGGATGATTGCTGTGCAGTTCAACTATATCTTTAGATTCCATGGCCCATGGATTTAAGTACCATTCCTGTTGATACCCTCCACTTTTTCACCTGTTTTTTTCTTTACTCTCACTAGCTAAAACCCCTGCCCTGGATATGTTTCTACCTGAATGTCAGCAGTGAATTCTTGCTAAAAGATTACAACAGAGAATGTTGCTACTACCATGAATTCATGATCTCCAGCCTCAAATAGGGCCAAGTACTAGTTGTAAGTCTCCCTGATAACTGTTTCTAATTCTCCAAAAATTATTGAAAGTTTTCTTCAAGCTTCTCAAATTTCCTAGTGCTTTCCCTCTCACCCTCACTGATTAGATCTTCTCTTACTTCTCAGATAAAGTAGTTTTACCAAATGAGCATGCCCTAAGCCTCCCCACTCAGAGCATAAATCCATCTGCACTGGATGCCTCTAGGGAACACAATCTCAGTGAATAACACCACCACCTAGTTGCTGAAGCCCAACATTTGGGGATCATTTCTAATTCCTTCTGCCTCCTTCCTCCTCATTCCAATCCCTTACCCAGTCTACACTGGCATTTTTCTGTCTTTTTCCCCTTCTCTCCTACTGCTGTGATCACCCACACTCTAAGCTCTTCTTTCTGTTCCTCAAACAAGTGTTGAAATGGTCCATTCTCTAGACTTCAGCCGGAGAGTCTTTAAAATGATTGTCAGCACTCTCCTATCACAAGCCCTCATATGCCTCCCTCAGCCCCTACTTCTACACACATATCAGAGATTTTCTGTTTCTCTTGGAGTAAACCTTGAAATCTCGATTCTGATCTCCTGGGCCCACACAGTTGGGTTCTCTTTACTCTTCAGCCTTAACTCTCTCCATGTTCCTGGCTCCTCCACATTACATCCACATTGCCCTTCTCAGTTCCTCAGATGTGCTTGCTCCCCTTGCCACAGACTTTCTATGGACTGTTCTTGGGAAACTAACCACTTCCTCCTTTTATCTCCTTGACCCCACTCATCCTTCTCCCACCATCCCCCAGGGAAACCCACAATGGCCCACACTCAACCCAACCATGTATGTACTTGGAGCTCTGACTTCCTTTTAGCCCTTCCCACTGTTTTAAGTTTACATTTGTTGGTGTGGCCAGGTGATTACATTCTTTCTCTTCTCTAGACTGTCAGTGCCACAAAGACAAGGACAATGATCGTTTTTGTCCTTTGAATCTCCTGTGCATGTCACATTATAAGCAACCAACAATCACTGGTAAAATGACTCAGTGAATCAATCCTAGGGTTTTACAGGGGCTGAGGTATCCTAGTGCATCTGCTGCTCCATTTTTGGTCACTGATATGGTTCTATGATAGAGCTGTGGCATATCTCCCGGTTTTCTGCCATCTTGATATGCCAGTTTTAAATATGCCCCTCACTCCTTGTCAGTCAGAAGATGATCATCATCTTTCCTTTTACTGAATGTTCACTATGTGCCAAGTACTGTGCTAAGTACTCTGTAGGTACCATTTATTTAATGTCTATAGAAACTATGGATTGGGCTCTATTTTTATTGCCTTTTTTTTTTCTTTTTAGGAAACTGAGGTGCAGAAAGGTTACATTCTTCCCAAATATCACCCTAGCAGAGTTGTGATTTGAAGTCTGTTTTGAGAGCCTGTACACTATTGTACATATTTTCCTTAGAAAATGACAGGCAATAAAATTATAAGAACAGAAGACTTTTGTGAGAAAAAAAAGAAAACATAGTGTGAATAATTTTAAAAACCTGTCTTTACAGATGTGTATCTGATGATACCAGGGCTTCTACAAAAGGATTTTTGCAACACTATGAGCTAATCTGTGTACAAATATTTCATTTGATTCTGGCAACAACTTATAAAGTTGTTTTCTCTCTGAAACAATAGATGAACAAATCGATAAAATTGACAAAATTGCTTCCTAAGGTCACTTGGGTAGCAAGGGCACAATGGTCCTGAACCCACTTTGTTGTGTCCAACGGAAACAGTTAATTTCCACACTCTGCATGTTGCCTTCCTACTTTAACAATAGTGACTTATGTTTAAAAAATTTCCAAGGATGTTCCTGGTTTCTTTTATGTACTGTTTGCATCAACTTTTATTAGGGATTCTCATGATACATTTTTTGAGGATATAATCACTTGTGTTATTAGCCAATGATTTTCATGGCTCACTGTCTTTCTCAGTCTTTCAGCCTCTGCCAACATTGGATTCAGTTGAGAGAAGAGGTCACCCAACTGACCCTCCAGAGGCTCAGTCTTTCCAAGATGTCTGTCCTCTGTTCCTCAGAGAGGCTATAAAACAGCACTCAGATGCCAAAGGGATTTTGGCATCCTTCTTGGTACTTAATAACACACAGGCTGCCCACTATTCCTTGACTCTTATCTCTTTTTCCTGGGAAAAACTCTGCTATTTTGCTCAGTGCTGTGAAGCTATAATTCAAGAGAGGGTGGGAGATACAGTTAATATATTCTAAAGAAATGTAAAACAGTGAAGGATTTTGGTGAGATTTCTCCCCTCGACATCTATTTGTATAACATTGTGAACATGATGGGACACTTAAGAAGTCCAATGCTTGTTCCATGAATATGGAAAAACAATTCTTATGAATTTATATGTGAATGTGGAATAGTTTTCCCTTGGACTGAAGGATACAGTTTGGTGATCGCAGGGCCTGTTGTAGGACTGCCAAGAGGTCTGGTAAGTGACCCTTGTTCCAGTTCCACAGCACAGAGAGCAGGAATGTATTTGGATCTGGCTGTGTTCACCTGGCAAGCTGAATGATAGATGAAAGGTTAACTCATGCTTGCTTGTATGCTAATGAGCATATTGCATATTAAACAACTCTGGGATTAATGAAGCTCATCTGGCCCAGTTGTGTTGGTCTTTGGCATGTATCCATGTAGGACCAATTCAGGAAAAAAAGATGGAAAGGGGATTATGTTACATTTGTCAATCAGAGAGACGCGAAAGTGATACAGTGGACCTGACCTCAGAAGACCTCAATTCTTATTTAGATTCTGTCAATTATGAGCTATAGGTTATTAGTAAAGTTACATAATTACCCGGAGCCTCATTCCTTACCCTACTTCACAGATAAGGAGTGATAAGTGAGATGATACATTTGAAAGTACCTAGTCACTTAAAAAGTATAAGAAAAATGAGCTGAAAGGTAGAAGAGAAAGGCTCTACAAAGTAGCATTCAGTGAATTAGAATTATTCCATCTTTCCAGCTATGTGCACAGGCACCAGACATATAACCAGTCTTGTCTTTTTGAATTATTAACAATTTATTCACCAAGTAGGGGCGCTTGGGTGGCTTAGTCGTTAAGCGTCTGCCTTCGGCTCAGGTCATGATCCCAGGTTCTGGGATCAAACCCCGAATCGGGCTCCCTGCTCAGTGGGAAGCCTGCTTCTCCCTCTCCCACTCCCCCTGCTTGTGTTCCCTCTCTCTCTGTGTCTCTGTCTGTCAAATAAATAAATAAAATCTTAAAAAATAATAATAATTTATTTGCCAAGTAATATATGAGTCCAATTATTTTGATACAAGATTGCAGCATTGCAGGTCAGACTGAAGTTCCTTTTGACCACCGCCTTCCATGCCAACCCTCCCCCCATGACTGTGCAGGCCTGTCACACCTTTTCACTCAAAGCTACAAACAGTGGTGGGTTCCTGCTTTGAAAAGCAGATATGCTCCCCCCCAAAAATACTTCATATTAATTTATTATTTTAGCATTATTATCAAGTTGTAAATTCTATCCTTTCCTTTTCTATACAACAAAGTATCTATTTCCAAGGTCATAAAGATGCACCTCATTATATTTATCTGCTATATGGTTTACATCATAGGTATATATCACAATTAAGCTTGCATTTTATTGCTGTTTTGATTTGGTTACTTTATTTTTTTGACTTCTCACCCTATAAACAATGTTGTAATAATATCCTTTATATATGTCCTCTTGCATGTGTGTATTTCTCCAGATTAGATACAGACAAGGGGAATTTCAAATCCAGGAGATAGATATGTATATATATGATGGAATATTACTCAGCCATCAAAAAGAATGAAATCTTGTCATTTGCAGCAACATGGATGGACTTAGAGGGTATTATGCTAAGTGAAATCAGTCAGACAGAGAACGGCAAAAACCATATGATTTCACTTAGGTGTGGAATCTAAAAAAAACAAAAACAAAAAAAGAAACACACACACACCAAAAACATTGTCATAAAGATAGAACAAACTGGTGGTTACCAGAGGAGAGGGAAGTGGGAGGATGGGCAAAATAGGTAAAGAAGATTAAAAGATACAAACTTCCAGTTATAAAATAAACAAGTCCTGGGGTTTAAAAGTACAGCACAGGGAATATAGTCAATAATACGGTACTTACTTTATATGGTGACGGATGGCGACTGCATGTATCATGGTGAGCACTGCATCACTTATGGAATTGCTGCATCACTATGTTGTACACTTGAAACTAGTATGCCATTTATGTTAGCTGCAATAAAAAAATTAAAACTAAATAAATATATAAACAGAAACTGCTAAATTCATTCAAAGGGTGCCAAATTACATGTCCATCAATAATGTGTCAAAACCATCAATTTCTCCACATCCTAAATTGCACCAAAATGTCAAAGTCTTTAGTTATCCAAGTATGATAGATGAAAAAGAAAAAACCAGAATCTTCTTGCTGCCTTAGTACTGCTGACTTATAAGTTGAACATGTTCTATTTTATTTATTATTTATTTTGTTTCTTAAGTAGACGTCTTAAAAATTTTTTTATTTAAACTTAATTTAGTTAACATAGAGTGTACGTTAGTTTCAGCGGTAGAATTTAGTGATTCATTAGTCTTATATGACACCCAGTGCTCATCACATCACATGCCCTCCTTAATGCCCATCACCCAATTACCCCACCCCCTAACTCCCCCCTCCAGCAATCCTGTTTGTTTCCTAGAGTTAAGAGTCTCTTACAGGGCGCCTCGGTGGCTCAGTTGGTTGGGCGACTGCCTTCAGCTCAGGTCATGATCCTGGAGTCCCAGGATCGAGTCCCGCATCGGGCTCCCTGCTCAGTGGGGAGTCTGCTTCTCCCTCTCCCGCTCCCCCCTCTCGTGCTCACTCTCTCTCTCTCTCAAATAAATAAATAAAATCTTTAAAAAAAAAAGTCTCTTACAGTTTGCCTCCCTCTCTGTTTTCATCTTATTTTTCCTTCCCTTCCCCTATGTTCATCTGTTTTGTTTCTTAAATTCCACATATGAGTGAAATCATATGGTATTTGTCTTTCTCTGCCTGACTTATTTCACTTAGCATAATACCCTCTAGTTCCATCCACGTCATTGCAAATGGCAAGATTTCATTTTTTTGATGGCTGAGTAATATTCCACTGTATATATACACCACTACTACTTTATCCATTCATCTGTCAGTGGACATCTGGGCTCTTTCCCTATTTTGTCTATTGTGGACATTGCTGCTATAAACATTGGGGCACATGTGCCCTTTCAAATCACTATGTTTGTATCCTTTGGATAAATACCTAGTAGTGCAATTACTGGGTCATAGGATAGTTCTATTTTTAACTTTTTAAGGAACCTCCATACTGTTTTCCAGAGTGGCTACACCAGTTTGCGCTCCTACCAACAGGTTAAGAGGGTTCCCCAAGTAGACTTCTTTATATTCATACATCATATGTATTCTAAGATTACTTATCTTTATTTTAAAATTGAATGTAGATATCCCTTATATAATCTGATACAAATATTTGGTCTGTTGTCCATATTATTCTTGCTAGTACTTTGTTTTTGTGCAGTACTTTCTCTTTGTGTTGGACTGAAGTAAGATTAACTCCTGGCAAAATTGTGAAGTAGGTACAATCATTAGGAATGTTTTTCTTCTTAAAATCTCTTTTCTGGTTTAATAGAAGCAGTGCATGAAAAAGCAGTGCCTTGTTACCTATGTACAAACTATGGAAAACTCCAGAAATGGCACTTTGTGATGCAGACCTGTTCATCTCAAATTTGTGGTTTGCTAGTGCCATTTAACAAAGACTGTGAAGAATGTGGGTCATTTTTTTTTAATTTTATTTTATTATGTTACGTTAGTCACCATACAATAAATCGCCAGTTTTCGATGAGAATGTGGGTCATTTAAATTTCTTTTTTTCTCTAAAATCTAGGAAAGGAAATGGTAATATATACTCCATTCAAACTGATTTAAAGAATGTAGTTGAGCTTGACTTGTTTAGGACAACATTTACAGCACACAAATAAATTGCAATAATGTGGTTTTTAAAAGTGCTGAAGTCTTAGAAAAGTGAGAGGCCTTTAATTGCTCTCATGTGTTGAGAGAAGGGGTTCTGTGGGATATATAAAATGGGCTTTTGACATAAATAAATTGAAAAAACTTTGTCTAAACACAACCTATAAGTGGAGTTGGTCAAATGGAAGCTCCCTTGCAGAAGCACTCTGTCAGTGAAAAGTAGCACTCAGTTGGTGATAATCAGCACTCTGCATCAGAATCAACCATGATGCTTTTTAAAACACAGATTCTATAGTCCATTCTTGAAGATTCTAATTCAGTGGCTCATGTTTAGAACACAGGCACATAACTGTCTTCGTCCAAAGCGAGAATCTCTGACTCTAGTGAAGGCTTCTGTCCCAACATTCTAACCAGCTACCTTCTGACTATTACCATATGATTATTCCATCAGTGAATGAAACCAAACTCCTACCTTTCTGCCCAGACCTATCTCTTTCCTATTAAAAGCCCTGTTTTCTTCCAGCCATCAAGACATGAAATTTTGGATCACTCCTGACTCTTACATGTACCCTGCCCTGTAATCAGATCAGTTTCCAGGTCCCACTGATAAGACTGTCAATAACAACTATTACATCTGCTCCTCTGTCCACTGATGCTCTCATCATCTACATCCTCCAAGTCATGCGTTAGATGATTTTAACACCAGTCATATTCACTGCAAGATTACTTCTTAAAAGCTCAGCTTCAATCATTTTACTTTCCTGCTCTAAAATTTCCATTGGTTTCACATAGCCTACATTTGAACAACAAAGTACAAGTTCTTTGGTCTGATGCCTGAGATTTGCTGCAATATCTTTCAGAAGATCTCTCTGGCCCTCTATTGCATTACTCCTTTATATATGTCCTATAGTTAAGTTGTACTGTGTGTAGTTCTCAGAGTCTATTCTTGCCATCACCAGGACTATACTCATGCTGCTCTTTCCCATACTTCATGACCACACCCTATGAACCCTGGACAGAACGTCTCCTGCGATCTCCCATGTGAATGTGTTCATCACTCCCCGAGCCAGACTATAATCTACATGAGAGCAGGGGCTGTATCTGTTTTCCTCACCACTCATACAAGTAGACTTACAGAATGTGGAGACAAGAGTTTTTTAATTATGGATTTATCTTAGTCATATGTTTCTCTTACTATCTTTACAACTTTAACAAAAATATTCATATTACTTTATTTTCACCAACCATAGGTTTCTTCTGTAGCCCCTCAGAAGAGGAGAAATGGAGGCAAAAGCAGGCACTAATCTCCAGGGTTCTAGTGAGCATTGCAGCTACTGTCCAATGTCTAGTCCACTCTCTCCCCCACATAGTATCGGTAACATGGTTTGAGTAAGTCATTTTGTCTCTGGGGTGAGTCTGATAGGTAATCTTATTTTCTTCATCAATGATTGTTTGAGAATAAGCATATTACCCAATTCTGGTCAGTGGGATGTCAGGAGAGGTTTGGTGGAGGCTTCGGGGAAAATTCTTTCTCGACACAAGCCAGGCTCCTGGTTTCACCTCCATTTGGGGCTGTCCATGAACAAGGAAGCATGAAGAACCAATCTGCTATGTTATTAGGACCATGAAAGAGGACAGATTGGTGATGGGAGGGCATAGCTGACAGAGCAGGGCCACAGTTGACATAGCTGACCCCAGCAGAAAGCACCTGGGTCCCAGATAGATCAGTGACTCAGTGCATCAACCAACTCTGAAATTCAACTTGCCTCTGGACTTCCTTGTTAAATTTAAAGAAGTTTACCCTGAGTTTCTGTCACCTACTAAAAATGTTCTGTCTGAAAAAAGAGTGGATATATTCCTCTAAAATTGAGGTTGGGGCAGCCACTGGGCTCTGTATGTTATGGATTCCATTGCAGAGAGCACCTACAACCCACTCTTAAGGATCTATTCAAGGGGGGGAAGGAAAGATGGTGGAGGAGTAGGGGACCCTATTTCAACTGGTCCCCAGAATTGAGCTGGATATCTACCAGACCACTATGAGCACCCACGAAACCAGCCTCAGATGTAAGAAGATCTGGATCTCTACAGACAGAATATCGCAGGCGGTTGGTTTTGAGGTATGAAGTGAGGAGCCGTGATTCTGCGGGCAGATATCGGGGGATAAACAGCGGCGGGAGGGTGCCTGGCCGTGGGGATCCTACACCACCGGTGAGTGACAGCCTCGCACGCTACAGACAGGCACAGACTTGCAGACCGGTAGTGGTTGGGAAAGGACTTTAGGGCAGCCCCCGGGGCAGAAACCCAGAGCGGCAGGGTCGCGCATGTGAACTGGGGGCAGCTGGCAGTTTTAGAAGCACAAAGAGCAGAGACGTGCCCCGACCTGGAGGCAGGAATGGGGAAACTGCGGAGGGGCGCACAACCCAGGACGCTGCAGTTTATAGCAGCATGGACAGAAATGGAGACAGTGTGGCATGGAGAGCTCACTGAAAAACAAACTGTGATCTCTCTGCTCTGAGGCAGAGGGTTAGAAACAGTCTCTTCTGCTCTGACTCATGGAAGAGATGCAGAAAGCCGCCAGGGAAAGGTGCCAGAGAACAAAAGCCCCAAAAACTGATTCCCGCTGAGCCCATCCCCCGCCACAGGGGCGCAGGGCAACTCCGCCCAAACAGGGTTGCCTGAGTAACAGTGCAGCAGGCCCCTCCTGCAGAAGACAGGCTGGGAAAACACGAGGCCAGCAACCCTAAGGTCCCAAGAAAACAGGTGCATCTTGCTTGGGTTCTGGTCAATAATTTCGACTCTATACATCCCCTCAAACACCCATCAACAGAATGACTAGGAGGAGGAACCCCCAAAATAGAAAAGACTCAGAGATTATGACTTACGCTGCAGATTTACAAATGGATGCAGATATAACAAAG
>NW_027937993.1:0-220 GCF_054177405.1 Leptonychotes weddellii | reverse complement strand
TGGGGAAACCGCCCTGACGGCGGTGGACGGTGCTACTTCGTAGCTGAGAGTGAACACGAAAGGGGTGCATGTGCGTACTGTGTTTAGACGAGCGCCGTACATATATACACAGAGTACCCTGTAGGTGTTTGCCAACTCGTTGTTATCCCTTGATCCTTTCCTTACATCTCCTCCCTTTCATCATCCTTTGCCCCCCTCTGCCCATATTGTGTCTGTTCGG
>NW_027937992.1:0-220 GCF_054177405.1 Leptonychotes weddellii | reverse complement strand
CAGTGGGGAGTCTGCTTCTCCCTCTCCCTTTCCCTCCTTACTCTTTCTCCCTCTCTCGCTCTCTCTCAAGTAACTAAATAAAATCTTTAAAAAAATATTTTGAAAATAGCACATTTAGAATATTTATTTTCACCAAGTAGTGGTTTTCTCATGTGGGACTGAACAATTTTCCCAGTGTTCTTTAACTCAGAAATTTTCAGCAAAAACCATTATTTTCTTG
>NW_027937991.1:0-220 GCF_054177405.1 Leptonychotes weddellii | reverse complement strand
GCTCCATAATTCAGTCCCTAGAATTCATAACCCCCGGTAGCTCAGAATGTGACCTTGTTTGGAGATAGGGCCTTTAGAAAGGTAATCTGAGTTAAGATGAGGTCCTTAAGGTGGATCCTAAGCCAATGTGGCTGGTGTCCTTATAAAGGGGGCAGTTTGGACCAGGAGCTTGGCACAGAGGAGAGACAATGTGAAGGCACGGGAAGAAGACGTCATCTAT
>NW_027937990.1:0-220 GCF_054177405.1 Leptonychotes weddellii | reverse complement strand
GCTTAGGGGAAAAGCTCTCAGTTTTTCCCCATTGAGAATGGTATTCACTGTGGACTTTTCATAGATGGCTTTTATGATATTGAGGTATGTACCCTCTATCCCTACATTATGAAGAGTTTTAATGAAGAAAGAATGCTGTACTTTGTCAAATGCTTTTTCTGCATCTATTGAGAGGATCATATGCTTCTTGTCCTTTCTTATTTCTGTAGTGTATCACATT
>NW_027937989.1:0-220 GCF_054177405.1 Leptonychotes weddellii | reverse complement strand
ATAAATAAATAAAAATCTTTAAAAAAAAAAAAAAGATGGAATCTACTCCTGGGGCACCTGGGTGGCTCAGTTGGTAAAGCATCTGCCTTTGGCTCAGGTCATGATCTCAGGGTCCTGAGATGGAGCCCTGAGTCCAGCTCCCTGCTCAGCAGGGAGTCTGCTTCTCCGTCTGCCCCTCCCCCTGCTCGTGCTCTCTCTCCCTCTCAGATAAATAAAATCT
>NW_027937988.1:0-220 GCF_054177405.1 Leptonychotes weddellii | reverse complement strand
TGTTCAGAAAGGGATTCCCCACCCCAGACCGCCCCAAATGAAGCTTTGTTAAATCATCCCCTATTGCTGAACAAACTCACTGCTCCACCGTTCAAAAAACAGAAGGCATAAAGGTGAATACAAACGTAAGAAAGGAGTTCACATGTGGTCTTGCAGGCTTTCCATATAGTCTCTAAGGTCCCGGGGACCCCCCAGCCCCGTGTCCTGACAGACCCACTTG
>NW_027937987.1:0-220 GCF_054177405.1 Leptonychotes weddellii | reverse complement strand
TTCTAAAAGATGAGCTTGAACGTAAATATTTGTCAAGAGAGGAAGATTAGGCACTCTTTAAATAACTTAGTTGCCCCTTCAGTGGGAATGGTGAAGCAGAGATATAGGGTCCAGGTCTTCTTGTCTTGGCAAATATTTATATTCAAGAACAAGACAGTATTGTAAATCTGTTTTGGGAACACTTTTTTTTTTTTTTTTTTTTGGTCCCTCTAAACATTCC
>NW_027937986.1:0-220 GCF_054177405.1 Leptonychotes weddellii | reverse complement strand
TCAAATTGTTTGTGTGAAGATGCTGTGCCCAGTTGAACAGTCCTCAGGTGTTTGTATGAATACTATGTTTTACAGTTTTCAGATTTTAAAATATAATAAAGTTTTAAAACCACAATAATGTCAGAGCCTCAGATTTGATTTTATTTGCTTTCACCGCATGACATTAATGTACGAATTTATTCGAGTTGATAAAGAAACGCTGTACTAAGTTTGTGGTTTT
>NW_027937985.1:0-220 GCF_054177405.1 Leptonychotes weddellii | reverse complement strand
GCCTCTTCCCAGCTTCGCCCCGTCGGGGACGCCGAGTAGATACAGGTCCAGGGAGGAAAGACTCTCGCTAGACGGAGGAAGGACGTCTGTCAGTGAAGTCGTTCAGCATTAAGTGCCTTGAAGTGGCCTGAGCTGTGACACGGTGTCCTTGTGTGACTCTCCTCCTGCTCATTCCCAGGACAGGCCGCCCCCCCACCCCATGTGCCCCGGGGTCCTCGGC
>NW_027937984.1:0-220 GCF_054177405.1 Leptonychotes weddellii | reverse complement strand
TAGTTAAAAACATGGTAATATTAGTTTCAGGTGAACAATATAGTGATTCGACACCTCCATAAAACACCCAGTGCTCATCTCAAGTGCGCTCCTTAATCCCCATCACCTTCCCTCTCCTCTGGTAGCCATCAATGTATTCTCTATAATTAAGAGTGTGTTTGGTATGGTGATCAACATAACATAATAACAATAAAAAAAATAAGAGTGTGTTTCTTGATTT